>NC_056729.1:1235837411-1235962411 GCF_019279795.1 Protopterus annectens
GGGGTGGGGACGAAGCCCTCCACATGGGGGCTGTGGAGGGCTTTGCCCTCCATTAGCATGGCTTTAATTTTTTTTGTGTTTTCTTTTGTGCCCTGGTGGCTAAGTGGTTAGTTTCCCTGTTAAAATTATTGTGGGTTCATTGCTTCACTGTAATGAGGTTTCGGTGGAGTCGTCTTTGTTATTTGGATTTCGGGTAAGTGTAGTTTTGGTTAATGGTAGTAGACTCATATATAGGCGGCCACAGTGGTGGGGCAGCCATGGTGGTGCAGCGGTTAACATTGCCACTTCACAGCAAGAGGTTCTCCGATTCGATTTTCAGCTGGGGTGCCTTCTGTGTGGAGTCTGCATGTCCTCCCTGTGGTCGAGTGAGTTTCCACCGAGTGCTCCGGTTTCCTCCCACATCCCAATGACATTCAGTAAGTGGATTGGACACTCAAAATTGGCCCTAGGTGTGAGTGTGTGCATGTGTGTGCCTTCTGTGGAAGGCTGGGCACCGGGCTGGCAACTCGACACCGTAAAACTCCACTGCCAATCATGAGTGGACAGATGATCTGCTGTGGAGACCCCTAACCGGGAAAAGCTGAAAGAAGAAGAAGAAGGTAGTAGACTCATATATATATATATATATATATATATATATATATATATATATATATATATAAATATATATATATGTGTGTGTGTGTGTGTGCATATACATATATATATATATATATATATATATATATATATATATATATATATATATATATGACTTCCCTGCGTTTGCTTTAACATACGTTTGTTCGACAAACACAGGGGTGTGATTTAATATTGATAGTATGGATGGCCGAACGGGGGAGATGCCGATGGTGGGGTTGGGGGTTGAGACTATGCGTGTGTGTTTGTGTGTGTGTGTGTGTGTGTGTGTGTGTGTGTGTGTGTGTGTGTGTGTGTGTGTGTGTGTGTGTGTGTGTGTGTGTGTGTGTGTGTGTGTGTGTGTGTGTGAGAGTTAGGGTTAGGGTCAAGGATGATTGAGGGATTGGTGTTGTGTTTTTGTGTGCGTGTTTATGTATTTTAGGGTAAGGGTTAGGTTAGGGGATAGATGTAGTGTTATTTGTGTGTGTTTGTGAATGTTTGTTTGTCTGAATTGTTTTGTGTAGTGGCATCATTATAGGAAGGTTTTAGTGACATTAAGCTGTAGGGTTAGGGATGGGGGAAGGGGCAGCATTAGGGTTAAGGTTAGCACTCATTACTAAGGTGTTGCAGAGGTGGGCAGAGCAATGTTTTGTGGTGAATTGCATTAATACAAACTTTACCCCTTAGGTATTCTTAATTTTGATGCAAAAGTTGAGCAATATCACACTACCTCTGTTGAAGATTCACCTTAATGCTATCATGGACATAGTGGAACTCTATCTTCATCCATATCTGTGCTCACTCTTAGTTTCACATATTCTATTCAAATTACAGGAAAAAAAGCTTGGAAAATAAACCCATATGCAGTTAACTGAGATTAATCAGTTGAGGCTCATGTAACTATAATAATAGCATTCCCACCTAACCTAAAAATGCTTATATTGGCTTGAGCTGAGGAAAGGAAGTGCTAAACCTGTTTTGTGGTTACTCTTGTCCAGTGGCGGCTAGTGACTTCAAATCAAAGGGGGGCTACAGGAGACAGCTGAATGGGTGGGGTCAATGGGAAGGGGTGCAGCCAACTAGAAAGGGGAGGAGCTATGCTCAAAACCACAAAAACTAAATATATTGCCCTAGGTGCCAAACCGTCATTATGAGAGTCCAATCAAGACAAAATGAAGTGTAGAAGAATAAAAGTATTTCAGTGCATTGGCTGCATGACAGCTTAATATCTAGATGGAAACAAAAAAGGTTGTGAGGCATGAAAAAATAAATTACTTTTTTTAAATACATTAATGGAATGCCAGTCAAAATCAAGTATAAGAAAAACAAGCAGCACTCAACTCAAACCACATATTGCACTGCAGTTCTAATTATAATTTATATTCAGCTTTATTAAAGTACCAAGTAACATGCTGAAAGTAGAAATCTCTGATGCCCACACTTGTAAAAATGTTCCTTATCCAAAAAAAGACCTGCTGCCTAACATCTACTTGTTTCATGGGGAAAGCATGATCAAAGTAAAAAATGAAAAGCAAACAAGAAATAAGCTCAAGATACATTGCTTAAAAGGATTACTGTACAGGTTATGGACCACACATAAAGTGTAATGAGACTTAAAATAATGTAATCCTGTCCTTTATTACAAATACTGGCATATGCATTTCAATACTCAAGACTTATACATTATCTAATTAAGTATTCTCTACATGGCAACAAAAAGGCTTTCAATGTTGGCAATTCTTTAACAGTATGCTTATTAAAGCTTACTTGCATCTTGCAATCTCAGCCAAGCTTACCTGATGGTTATTAAATTATTGCTACTTAAACACAGAGCAACAGGCACTTTGAATAATAAGCATAAATCAACAGTACAAAAAATATGACAGAAATCAGACCATTCTGTAAAAATCAAGGACAGATGAAAAGCCACTCTAGTACTTGTGTCTACCTTGGATGGGGGATACTCTGCACATTTACACTGCATAACTACTCCTTGTCTTGCTTCGACACATCCAGAGTCACTACATGGGGGAGTGGGGTGCAACAAGTATGTCACAGTTTGAAATGTCTCAGGCTGACTTGTGATGGCCCTGACACATTTGTCATACCTCTCAACCTCAGAGCAAGAAATCTGGACAAAGCCATACAAAGAAATGGGACAAAGGCCCAAAAATAAGGAAAATGTTTAAAATATTGCTCTTATAAACTTAGAAAGATAATAGAGGTCTTGCATTAGTCTGAATTTTCTGAATGGTATGAAATCTGAAACTCAAATGTCTGTCATTATTTTCTAACTTCAGTCTTTAATGATTTGTGACTAATTTGTCAAAAAAAACACAATTTTATGAAAAATGGACCAAAAATGTGATGTAAAAATATAAAATAGCAACACAATACAGCTGGGAACCTGTCAAAGAAGGGACACTTTCATATTAGTACTGCTAACTTGAGCAGCTGACAAAATAAAAGAATCTACATGCATTTCTGAAATAAAAGTAATCTAACTGATTATTATAGTTATTTCTTAATTATAAACCCTCCATGTTTTCTTCCAAAATTGCTATTTTGCGGAGGGATCATTAGGGGAAGAGCAACATTTTGAGCCAAAATCAGGGACAGTTGAGAGGTTTGGCTATGCCTAATTCTATAAAGCAATTTATTTGCACGTATCTCTCAACCTGTTAATGCAATAAATCTGGACAAGGCCAAATATATTGGGGGAACATATAAACAGTACTAAAAATTGCTCTTGTATAAACTGAGACAGTTGATAGAACAGGTCTTACTTTAGCATGCATTTTTCTGAAGGTTATGAAGTCTGAAGCTCAGTGTGTCATTATTTAGTGACTTAATTCCTAAATGATTTGCCAGAAAACCACAAATTTTATGAGGAACAAACCAAAAATAAGAAGCAAAAAATCTATTCATTCTTTGAAAATCTGGACAGTTGGGAGGTATGGTTCAGCTGGGGCTGCCTAAGTTTGCCGCCCTTCCCCCTCACAAAACCATGGTCGAATGGAGCCTCCCACTGCAGCCATTCCAATGATCCATTACTTGGCTATTTCACTCCATTTACCATAAACACTAATGCGCATACTGATTTACTTCTATGATGATTTGAACTTCATTTGAAAGTTTTATTTTGCATTTTACAGCACAAACACTAAGACATCTGCTAAACAAACTCGGCATTAAAACTTCTCTGCCATTGAAACTCACATTCATTGAAACAACATTGAAACCCACATTCAAAGAAAATACATTTTACCCATGGCAAATAAAGATTAATTCTGGGCTGTTTTCAAATCATAGGCCCCTTGCATATGAAACATACATGTGCTCTTGGATACACCGTCCTATTGCTTTGAACATTTTTCCAGTAAACAATGAAACAAAACGCATGCACCAATGACAAAATTGCCCAATTCAGAACATTTCCATCATAAAAGTCTACTCAAATTTCTACAGTCCACTATTATCAGTAAATATGCACAATTCTACAGTCCACCATTATCAGTAAATATGCACAATCTCTGAAGTAGTAAAAAAGTCATTTAAATAATTCCACGTTAAATAAATCTGTAATGAAGAGGTTGCTGCTAGCAATCACCTTTATATTTCATGGTTTCATCGAAAAATAAAGTGTCTGATGCCCCTGAGGAATAAATTGCCTAAATTACATTAAAAATAAGCTAGTAATATTGCAATAGGAAATGGATGGCAAACTGATAACAGGCTCATAGTTAGTATCACTTTCAGTACGGCAGCATTCACCCCTTATGGGAGTAGAACCAACAACCTTCTGCATCAAAAGTAAGTACACAACTTGTTGTGCTATTAGCAATGGGAGCTGGTTTAGCATAATCAGCACTAAACTTCTCTTCCCCTGCAGCTCTCAGCTCCTTGTAAAATCTACTCAATACTCAACTGCATATCACCTTCGCAGCACAAGAAATCTAGAAAAAGCCAAATTTATTGGGGTGGGTCAAAAGGGCAAAAAACAGGGACACATTAAACATTGCTTGTATAATCTTGGAAAGCTGCTAGAATAAAATGCTGTGTTACCACCATACATTTTACTGCCAAGGTCCCTGTGCAAAACAGTCAGAGTGACATACCACTATGCCAAATCAGCTGCTTTGTGAAAGAGAGGAAGTCTGAAACTTAAATGGCTATCATTTAATGAATTCAGTTCCTACCATAGCTGTCAACCTCTTAGCACAAAACACCCAGACAAACCCAGTAATGAGGGAATACAGCCCTCAAGCATATTCAGTGAATTCAGTTCTTGCCATAGCTGTCAACCTTAGCACAAAAAACCTGGACAAAGCCAATAACAGGGTAATACAGTCCCAAAAATAAGGACAAATTTCAAATAGTCATCTTATAAACTTAGAAAATTGCTATAATAAAAGGTTGTGTTACTATATATTTATTGCTAGAATAAAAAAGTTGTTTTACTATGTATTTTCTGAAGAATATGAAGTCTGAAATTCAAATGCCTGTCAATTTTACTTTTGACGGAACAAAAACAATTTTCAGCAGAGGTCCAGGGAGAAATACTGTAGACACATGTCTTTGTAAAATGGCAGGACACCAGAGCAAATCTACACAAACACAGGGATAAGATGCAGACTCCACACAGAAGGCATCCCAGCCAAGAATCAAACCAGAAAACCTATAGCTGTGAGGTAACAATACTGCCACTGCACCATCAAATATGCAAGGAATTAAACATTCAGAAACCTGAAGTCTGAAATTCAAATGCCTGTCAATTTTATTTAACATTTGTTAATCAGGACAGTCTGACATGGAACAAAAAAACAATTTTCAGCAGAGGCCCAGGAAGAAATAATGCAGACATGTCTTTGTAACATGGGAGGACACAAAAGCAAACCCGCACAAACACAGGGAGAAGATACAGACCCCACAAAGAAGGCACCCCAGCCAAGAATCAAACCTGAGAACCTGCAGCTGTGAGACAACAATGCTACCACTGCACCATCAAATATCAAGCATTACAGTACTTACAAACCACAGATATTATGAGGAACAGATCAGATCAAATATGAGGCAAAAATCTGCAATTTTTTTACAAATGGTGGGGGTAGGGAATTCTAGTCTTTAATACCTGCATACAAGGTACACACACACACACACACACACACACACACACACACACACACACACACACACACACACACACACCTAGATCTTGTAGCAAACCACCATAAATCCAAATCCCTGTCCGCAAACCACCATAAATCCAAATCCCTGTCCACACATACATCCGAGTAAGCTACGAAAACCCGCACAAATCCACATCTGACCCTGCCCATCGCGAGATCTTCCTCCGACGAGACTGCAGCAAACTCCAGACTCAGCGAGTTCCAGGACAGTCTATGCAGTTTAAAACTGCATAGACTTCTGGGAGCTCCGTTCTTCATGTTTCCCAGTCAGGACTGCTGCTGAGACAATCTGCGCATGCTTCAGACTGTCTCAGCAGCAGCGCATTTTTTTATCTTTTCATTTTCTTTTTATTTCTTTACTAACCTATGAACCTTTGAACTTTTTCTTTATTTTGCAGTTGAGGGGGCTGCAGTCCGGCAGTACAATAGCACGGGCCGCCCCTGCTCTTGTCTGATTTCTAAATGTAGCACCTGAATACTGGAATGAAATACCAGATGACATCAGGAGAGAAACCACTCTCACTAGATTTAAGAACACTCTTAAGAAACACGTCAAGAAAGACATCCAGTGTCATTGCTATTTTAACCGTGTTCAATAATCACCCAATGCTTTTGATCCTGATCATTGCTAAGGCTGTTTCATCCTTTCCATCACCATCTGCTTTTGGCTCTACCTGCCATAACTCATTTACTTCACTCTAGCTTCACCTTTACTCTCTGCTAGTCTCCTCTCCCTACATCCAAACTCTATTTTAGCATTGTGACTTCTACAACCCTACCTAAAGTACCTTTCTCTTATTCAAAACCCTGTAACAAACAAGATGTTTTGATGTTTCAGAACTACTTTATGTAGTATAACAAGCTTGTACACATCTAATTTCTGTACTGTAGACCTCTAACTTACAAGTCATATGCCATGAAATAATCACACTGTTCTGTACTTCACATCAACATAATTGATGTAACATTTACATTAACTGCTTAACATACCATTTACTTAATCTAATAAAGTAAATATGACATCAAAGCCCTAGTCATGCCTGAAATGGATCAATGGACCCATGTGCTTACCCTGGTAACAAATGTGTAAATAATAATAAATAATAAATAAATAAACCTACAGGTGTTTTGTGTTTTTTTTTTGGAGTGATACACTTTACATGTTCATTTTAACAGCATTATAGCAAGTGAATCTCTAAGCAGTACACAATAAATAACAAAAACATTACAAAATGAATATATGAATAAAAGTTACAATTAAAAAATAATTTTATGGAAGAGTTCTCAGTTAGCTTCTATTTTATTTACATTTTGTTCTGTATATACTTCAACTGTTTATTAGTAATTTATATATTTATAGTTGTTTACAGAAAAGTCTAACAGGGTGTAAAATAACCTCCTTTTCAGTGTTGGCCCGGGAAGAAATGTTCCAGAACACAAAAGCAATAGTGATATGAGCAGTAAATAATTTACAGAGATATTAAATGACTGGATTGTAAATAGTCAGTTTGGTACAAATTACAATGGCAATATAAATTGTTCAACCAAAAATAAACAGAGATCAATGTCAATTTAAATAAGTTCAGTATTTATAATCTCTGTATTATAGGTTCATAGGTGTGTACTAGTCTAATGGCTCTGGACCCTGTAGAAGCCTAGCCCAAAAAGATTCCCTGGCATCATGCTGCCCAAAGTTAGTTCCCAGTGCCCCTGACAAACAAGGCCACTGAAGTGATCCCCGGGGTGAACTTCCTATTGCCCATCCACTCGTCAAGATTTCTCTTAAAGAGGGCCAGTGAAGTGCTCTGCTTGACGTGAATGGGAATATTACTTTTATGCTGTTTATGCTGTTTCTCCAGATTAAGACTGAAAAGGACTAATGAAGTTCAGCCCAACTTCATTGTTATCAAGACGGAGAAAGAAAAATAATATTTAATATTCACTGCTCTCTGTAGGTAGTGCTGGGAAAGAAACATTTAAAATAGCATTGTATACTGCATTCATCATAACAAAATGCATTGAAAGATTTACAAATAAAGCAAATGTGGCTGAAGTTTGACCTGTTCTATACTTTTATCATGGCTCAATGGTTAATTTCCATCCTCAGCTACTACTACTACTACATATTGAAAATATCAGTATACAGCTCTGGTGAGTAAGGCAAACTATGCTAGTTCCTATACGGTGGAAGAAGTGCACCTTACATTAATATATTGAACATTTTTAGCAATGTCAAAAACGCACATTTAGATATAATTTTATAAAGGAAACACCAAAAACACCCTTCATGGCAGAAAGCCATAGTGATATCTACAGTATGTTAGCTGACCACTATAAAGAATTAATACTTTTCTTGATTAGACCTAACAATCAGGTATCACACAATGAACTGAGTTCAGAAAACTTTACCACATTGTGATAAATGAATTTGCTTGATGACTGGCCAAATTCAGAAAACCCACCAACATGACATGGCCTGCTGAAATAACATGGTCGGTCTATGCTATATGCTAAAGACTGTATAATGAAGTGCACAGTATGCTAATGAGGCAAAAAAAACATAGGAGAGCAAATCAGAAATGTTTATATGCCACTCAGCGATGCTAAGCTCACTGTAGAATTGCACATGACCATATGCTCATGTTCAAGCAGAGTAAAATAGTGTACCATGTTAGGGTTGCTGCATCTATCGTAAATCTATATCTGTAAAAGAGCCTTATCATAGCTGCTGCAGCTGAGGGTGCACCAGGTCATCCAACCACCCATAGCATTTCACTCCCTCCATGACACCAACATAGTGTGCCATGTGGACAGGGACACCATGCAGGAAATCAAGGAAATGTGATGGCCTCATCTCCAGCCCCATGGGAGTCAGGGTCTATATTATATCCTCGAACGCTTAAAAAAGCGAACTCTGATTGATCAAACTTATTTTCACGAAACTGCAAAATATCGAAGCAGCAGAAACTCAATTTTTTTCCTAGGGAAAGAATTCGGATGTCCGTTTCTGTTGCTTCGGTATTTTCAGTGTTATGGTGGAAAGTTACCGGTCGGATTTAGGTAAGTGTGCGATTGTGTGGATGTGAGTGTTAGGGTGATTTAGGTGAGTTAGGGTTAGGGCTCGGGTTAGGTGTGTGTGCGATTGAGTGGACATGAGGGTTAGGGCGGATTTAAGTGAGTTAGGGTTAGGGAGCGGGTGAGGTGAGTGTGTGATAGTGACGGACCTTAGGGTTAGGATTTGGGTTAAGGTAAGTGGGTAGTTAGTGGTGTGTGCATAGTTTAGTGTATGGTTAGGTATCAGATTTTAGGTGTATGTGTGTGGATTTCTGTTTGTTTGGTGTGCTTGTGTTGTGTGTATGTGTTTTGGATCAGCGATTTTTTTCTCTGGGAAAAAAATCTCTGATCTGACAGTTCGAGATTGTAAGCTTTCGGTTAAGTTAGGTCGATCAATCAACGTTCACTTTTTTAAGCGTTCGATGATATAATATAGACCCGGGAGTCATGGGGTGGCTATCCCAATGAATACTAAGGAACTTTCAATGTCCTACTGGGGAAACAGTGGGGTTATCTCATGTATCTGCATAAAAAAATTGTATGACTTCCTCAATGTCATGTTCAAGCATGTGGGGGAACATATTTGTTGTCCATGTAACCCACAGGAGAGAGCAAAATCCATGCATGAGTTCTATGACATAATCAGTTTCTTTGAGGTTCTAGGGCCATATACTGTACTCACATTGAAATAAAGGCTGCACGTGATGAACTAGGAGATACATGAACTATAAAGGGTATTACGCCGTCAACTTCTAGGTGGTCTAATACACAGAACATCATCTACAATCTGTGTGCAGATCACCTAGGCAGTTTTCCCGATTCATACATGTGGCACACCTATGACCTTTATCAATGGTTTGCAAGGGGTAACTTCCCAAAAGGCCATCTTGTAGGTGATGCTGGATATGTCCTACAACCCTGTCTCATGACACCCATCAGAAATTTGCACAAAAATCAAACTGACCAGGGATACAACCATGCATTATCTCAAACAAGAAATATCATACAGCCTATGTTCAGGCAGTTATACCTGGGGGAACTGCAGTTGATGCTCTCTGAGGCCTGTCCAGCTCATTCCCAACATTCAGCACCACACTGTGAAACTCTGCAGAAATTGTAATGCCTTTTAATGAGACCAGGAGCTCCTTCATCTTTGTAATACATTCCTTTGCCAGGGCCTCTTTTAAGTGGATGGCAGCATGGATCATATCCATCCAGTGGTAAAGAATTAAGTCATAGTTCTGGTCATGGGCACCCAGTACATTTCCATCAGTGACAATATCAGCTCATGTATGGTCATGGAAGGGCTGGCCAGCAGCATTGGTATTGAAGAGCTGTCAACCATGGAGATGGAATGTCTGTAGAACCACCACTTTTTCCCATCCATAAATTTTGGATTGTAGTTGGATGAAGATAGAACCTCAGATTCCAAAGTTTTGGTTAAGGTCTCAGTTTTTTGGTCATTGCTCTGTTGGCATGGAAAATACAGGAATTAATAACCTTGTTCTTGCATGGACATAAAAATCAGTACAGTGTACCTGTTGTACTAGGCCATACATCATGCTCAATGTCTGTATGACAACCATGTATGTCTACCCACAATCTTTAAGTAAATGTTAGGCACGGTAAATATACTGACCACATGCATTCTATAAAACAGTTATAGCAGAGGAAGTAAACAGCAACTTTGGCCAATACAACAAAAATGTCCATGAGACTGTGTGTCTAACTTCACATCTGTAAGGTACAAAACAATAACATAGTAATGAACATTACACAGAATATGAGCCAAGGGGGTGTCTACCATCAGCCTTAACTGCCACCTACAGTCTATTATTACTTGTAGTAAACTTGGAATGTACCTTCCAAAACAGCTTTGCCAAACACATCTTAAAAGTACAGAAACCATTACATTCCTCACAGGCATTAGGGTCCTTAAACAGTCAAAGGTAATGTTGTATGACTGAATTAGTTATGTAAGATGTAGCCCTTATCTTATATATGCAGGATACATAACTCAAAGTGGAAAATCTTTTTCAGAAATTCAGCTCACAGGATTCAAATCCGTGCCAATGAGAGTTAGCACAATGGGGTTTTGGTCTTCCGGTTGCCTTCATATCATTTAGATTCACCCCTCTGGCCATGATAACTATGCTAATTAAGACTCATCACATTATTTTTTCTGAACCCCTCAATTTAGTAGATGAGCAAATCAGATAAACGTTGTGAATATTACTACACAATGATGTGTGCACACCTGATTGCCCTGTGTTAAGCTCTGTGCACTTGAATGAAGCCAATTATGTTAGATTGGAAAGAATTGTCATTCTACAAGTAACCATCTGAAGATGGCATTTTTGTTGGGCATTTATTCTCAGCAACAGACAGATGGATGGAGGACTGCAATTTGTCACACCATAAAGTGCCATCAGAACCATAACAATAATAATATAGCATTCATAGTATATTAGTTTGTCATATGTTTGCATATTGCTACATGCAAATGAGATGGCCATCAGTGCTCATCTTTGTGAGAAGGCTGAGATATGAGAGAACTGTTTTGAGTGTCATTTCATTGATATTTTTCCTGAGCTATTTGAAAAGGAGTCAGTTATGGCTATAGAAGGTGATGGTAGTCTCCTTCTAGAGCATAGTGAGGGTGTGAGGAGGATTCCATGATTTTTCTGCACATCCTCCATAAACAGTATAGGCAGAGGCTCCTGCAGGGAGGCTATACTGTATCACAGTACAAGGCTGATGCCTGGAATAGTTTGGCTAAGCTGCTACACATGCTGACAGCACCCCATGCATAGGGGATCAATGATAGTCCCGCTATAGGGACTTGAGTTGATGCAACGCTCACCTCCTTGGCCAATGGGAGGCAGAAGTTAAAGTGCAGTCACTATCTCAGTAATATATGTATACCATTCTTTAAGTAAACAAGTAACCCGCTAAGGCATGCCATTATCCAATATCACACTATGGCATGTTTATGTCTCCTTCCCTTACAGAGACTGCTAAGGCATGCCATTATCCAATGTTACACTATGCCATGTGTATGTCTCCTTCCCTTGCAGAGACTGCTAAGGCATGCCATTATCCAATATCATGCTATGTCATGTGTATGTCTCCTTCCCTTGCAGAGACTGCTAAGGCATGCCATTATCCAATGTCACACTATGCCATGTTTATGTCTCCTTCCCTTGCAGACACTGAAAAGAATAGAGAGATTCATAGAAGCACACTAGGGCACCTAAGAGTGTCAGCGTAAGTGCACCTGCTGTTATGAAGGGTCTGTCAGTTTGCATAGTAACAGGTGTAGCTATTAAAAGTAATTCTGTATAACATTTATACTGCAGTACTACATCTTTCAGTACTGTCATGCCTTAATGGAATTTAACTATGCAATATTAAAATTGTGCTTATGCACGCCAAACCCCAGATAGGTGGAGAAGTGTCTCATTGTGTTAAGTGTATGTGCAGTGAGAATGTTAGGATGGCTGTATATTTAAACCCTCCCCCCAATACATTTTCTTGTCATGGCAGAGTATGTGTCATTCTAGTAATATGAATGTACCACTACAAGGTCCATGTGTGTAATTTTGCTGGACATTTCACAATATACAGTACACCTGTTTGACTATTGTCCTCACCTGTGCTTGACATATTTATTGTGTGATCAGTATGTTTCTTATGTATATATATATATATATATATATGTATATGTATATATACATATACATATATGGTTCCCCTTCACAAAGTCAAACGGCCACAATCTTGAAAGTCATATTGCCGAATATATATATATATATATATATATATATATATATATATATATATATATATATATATATATATATATATATATATATCTACAGTTTTGTATTCTTCTCAAAACTGAAATAGCATCACTGACCATAAGCACAGATGTGCTTTCCTGATAAATAGTTTCTGCAATTAGTAAGATCTTATGTCATACTGCATGTGAGGATGGCTTTTGGCTTAGCCCCATTTGCTGTAATACTCAGACTAATAGGTTGATGACATACTTGTGTAAGTCCTATTATTAAAACATTATTTTGCTTCACTGTATGAGTATCAATATAGTAAGAATGTAGTTTATTGTTTTTGTATGACTCTTCTCTATTCATATTTTTTTCTCTCCATTTCTGTTACAGTTATATGCAGCAGCACAGGGACCTGCATCGACCCACAAACTCAGTGCGTCACCCCACCTGCAACAGCTGGCAGCAGCAGTGCCACATCCACCACCACTGGAAGTACCCAGCACATCTGGGTCCCAGCCTGACACAGTTGCCTCCACATCTCCTGCCCTACCTGTACCACCTGCTTCATGTAGCCCTGCACCAGAGGGTGGTACATTGGTACCTTGTGGTGGTAGTGCAAGTGGAGGTGACACTTTTGTCACCAGTTAGGAACTGTCAGAGTTTGTTAGGAAGATAATAGACAGGAAGCTGGACGCCCATATCAATCATATAGAGACCATGCTCCAGTGATTCATTGAGTTGCATCCCTGCTCAGCTCTGTCTCTAGCTTCTTAGGCAGGACCCAGAGGTGATGACTCACAGGGTGATAAGCAATCTCCCAGTGGGTCTAAGATGGCAGAGACTACATCTCTGAATACCCAGTCCCATCCCCAAATCTGGTGTTCCCCTCTCTTTTGTGTCTACGCCCACCTCTGTATGCTGTACATTCCTTCCCTCAACATTGTCTCCCCTTTGTTTGTCTGATGTTTCTTACACCATTGTATTCCCCCCTCACTCATTGTGTTACCCCACACCCTGTTAGTCATATCTGTCATTCCTTGTGACCTTCCTTCCCCCTGTTACTCACCTCTTACTTCTAGAGTTTCCACCTTTTTATCTTTCCATTTCCTGACAAATAAGGCACACTCCCTGCAGAATGAATAAACACCATTGCCTCAGGCTGGTTACATCCCTTTTAACAAAACATACCCAGAAGCACTAGTTTTTATTTGCCATACAAAGTGATTATACAGGCAATCTTAGGTAATATGAAGCCATATACAAAGTGTTTCATGGCACTCTCTACCCCTGCTATCTGCTGTCAACCTACCACATATACCAGTACACCCTTGTTTTTCTTCCCCTTTTTGCTTCCTCATCTTCTTCTTCTTCTTCTTCTTCTTTCGGCTTTTCCCAGTTAGGGGTTGCCACAGCGGATCACCTGTCTACTCATGATTGGCAGTGGAGTTTTACAGTGTCAAGTTGCCAGCCTGGCACCCAACCTTCCACTGAAGGCCCACACATGCACACGCTCACACCTAGGGCCAGTTTGGAGTGTCCAATCCACCTACAGCATGTCTTTGGGATGTGGGAGGAAACCAGAGCACCCGGAGGAAACCCACACAACCACAGGGAGGACATGTAACTATCCAAAATACTTTTTTATTTTACTAAATATTGTTTTAATTGTCAGGTTCTTCCTACATCCTTTTAACACAACATCCTATATGGCCAAGAGTATACTATAAGAAGTACCTAATAAATAGTGTAAATAAAATGGGGGTCTGGAGGCCAGAAGACCACTAGAAGTTAAAGTGTTCTAAATGCTCTGAGGTGAGTTTTAGAGATTTCTTCCATAATCTTTATTTCAATCATGGTCTGGACAAAAATCATGGCTTAAAAAAGTAACTATTTTATTTATTTATTTATTTTTTAAGGAAGACGTAAGTTATGTCCAAGGCTTAATGTTCAAGAATGGTGACAGAGTAGTTACCAATAAACCGAGTAGTGGTTACCCACAAACTGAGAAGAAAATGCTTGGGAGGGTACATAAATCATAAATCATAATTAGAATGACTGCCTTCCTTCCTACCCCTCTAGTGTTAAATTGGGACAGAACAGAAGTGAAAGGGCAAATAGCCAGCAAACCCTGTTGGAGGATATTAGTGTCCTTGGGGCATTCTGTGATTATACTCAGCTTATAGTTGTCCACAAACTTCGTCACCCAGAGGCTTTTGTTGTTAGCTGTGACTTCTGAAAGATGCCAAAAAGGAGTGGTCCCAGCACCTCGCCTTGAGGGACTCTGCTGGTGACTGACATTTTTGTGAAGTTAGAGTCCCCTATCCTGACTTCCTATGTCCTACCTGTAAGCCAGTTGGCTGTCCAATGGGTGATATACAGGTTTATTCCTAGTTTTGTGAGTTTAATGACAGTGCCCAAATAGGGAATAGTGTTGAATGATTTGGCCAGATTGAGATAAGCAGTGTGTACCATTTTGTCCTCATCCATAGCTTTGGTGACTTTCTTGAAAAACTCTTCCAGGTTGAGTAGGCATGATCTGCCTTTGACAAAACTAAACTGTGTTGGATCCAGTGTCTGAAGGTTTTCTGTGTCTTTATTTATAATATACATGACAATTTGTTCCATGGCTTTACATATGAGACTAGTCAAACTTATGGATCTGCACTTACTCAGGTCAGTAGATGGCGTATCCTTGTGTAGCAGGATAACTGTTGCAGTCCTCCATTTGATAGGCCTAAAGGCAGTTAGGAGGCTAAGTTTGAAGAGTGATCTTAGAGGGCTTAATAGTTCATGCTTCATGCTCTGTAGTAGGCATCCCAGGATATTACCTGGGCCCATAAATGTAAAATTTTTGACTTAGAGAACACATTGAGGACTAATTTGCTAGTGATAGCCGGGGGGCTGGTGGGGTACAGTTGAGGGTATCTCTTGAGAGGTGTCAGGGGAATGTGTGCTGAAACTAGAACTAATCATCCAGTACTTTTGCTATATCTTCCCGCTCCTTATAGATGGCTCTGTTTACAATTAGTTTTGCACACTGTTGTGTGTTAACTTTGATGTTGCTGACATACCCGAAGATGATCTTGCAGTTGCCCTTTGTCTGCATGGCTAGCTTTACCTCAAATATGGTTTCAGAAGACCTGATAAGATTCCCAAGTTGCTTTTTTAGATTAACAAAGGGTTTCTTGCCTTGATGAGTATTGCACTTCCTAGGTTTTAGCTATGGTTTTCTTCCTTTTGTTATAAAACTTGTTGATGTTAGGATTCCACCGGGGTAGCTTATTCTTTGAGTTAGTCCTGTGCTTATTTTGGGGGGGAGGGGTACAGCTGGCTTAATGCACCTGTTTACATGATGGTATAGGGTCTCTGTGAACAATTTTGCATAGGCACTGGAGTTCATATGGTTTAGAGGGAAATGAAATTTTACCAGGATATCACTCAGTAGGTTTGCTTTCGAATAATTTCTAAATGTTTGAGGGTTAGATAAGTTCACAAGTTTTTGTTTAATTTCACAAGATACAGCTTTATGGTCTAACCTGGCAAGTGATGATGTTACACATGGATGGGTGTAAAGTTCCCCCATGTTTGTGGGGATAAGGTTGAGGATGTTGGCACCGCTAGTGGGTGTACAGACTAGCTGATCCAGTGCATTTGTGTTTACAAAAGTCCAGAAATCTCTGAGCCTGAGTATTTGAAGTTGTGCATGTTTCCCAGTATATAGTGGAGTAGTTGAAGTCACCCATGAGTATAGTGTTGGGGTCAGTGAAGTTTGTTTAGGCATGTGGTATGGGTGTACCATACAAATAAAAAAATGGAAGACCAAAGCACCTTTTGAAGATAGTGAAGAGGTAGTGGAAAGAAGCCTTATGAAAACGTGCAGAAATGCAGTACAGCCACTTTAACTGCAACTAAATGTTTTCTTTAACAAATAGATTAAAGTACTAAAACTATCATAGAATAGACTTAAGAACCATAGGTAGGTATGTAGGTACTAGGCTAGCTGCCTGAAGGCATTTACAAGCCTAGCCGGAATGTGTTGGCTTTCGCCATCCCCTTAGATTAGTTCCCTGTGCCTCTGTCCAGCAGAGCCATTGAAGTGATCCCTGGGGTAAACTTTCTGTTTCCCATCCACTCATCAAGGTTTCTCTTGAACAGCATTAGTGAGGAGCTCTGCCTAATGTATATTGGAATCTTGTTCCAGAGCATGGGAAGTCTCTGGGACAGAAATCTATCCCTCCAGCATGTCCTATTTATTGTTGTGGTGTGGTTTAGATCGCTGGAGCGTGTTGCTCGAGGGGATATGGTTTTCTTTAGGTTGAACATGTCCATCAATTCTGGGTTGGACATGGCCTTGTATGTCAGGCAGAGATCACCTCTGAGTAGGTGGTATGCAACCGAGTACAGCTGGAGTTTCTTCAGTCGAGCTGCATAGGGCATCTGCATGAGGCCAGTGATCCTCTTGGTGAGATACTTTTGTTGCTTTTCCAGTTGTTGCAGGTGTCTTGTAAGGTACATCCGAAATGGGGCATTGTACTCTATGATGGGTCTGATGAGTGATGTGTAGAGGGGCCCAATGACCTCTTTCAATCTGGATGCAAACCCTTTTGTGATTAGGTGGGCCACATAGAAGGATTTTCTAACCACTTTGGCAATGTGATTATCAAAGGAGAGGTTACTATCTACTTGGGTCCCCAGATCCCTTATTACATCTTCCGTATTTAGGGGGCTACCACCTATGTAGTAGTTTGTGGGTACTTTGTTTTCTTCAAAGGGGATGACTATGTACTTTTTGGCATTTAGCTTGAGGCCATGGTTTCGACACCAGGTATCTGTCTCAGTGAGACCCTTTCGGAGGATGTCTGTGTCAGCCGGAGTGTCAATTACAGCCCCTAGTTTGCAGTCATCTGTGAACTTGGTCAACCATAGTCCTCCTGTGCTTGCCTGTACCTCTGAGAAGTATATGCTGAACAGGAGGGGTCCTAGGACTGATCCCTGGGCAATGCCACTTGTAACCGGTTTAGAGTCAGACTTAGCTCCTGCAACTCTTACCATGTGGGTTCTGTCCGTGAGCCAGTTGGCAACCCATCTCATGACATAGGGGTTTATCTTCAGACTGGTGACCTTGTCTATAATACCTGAGTGGGGAATGGTGTTGAAGGCCTTTGCGAGGTCTAGGTAGGCTGCGTGGACCACCTTTCCCTCGTCTATAGCCTTGGTAACTGTCTCAAAGAAGTCCACCAGGTTTAGGAGGCATGGTCTGCCCTTAACTAAGCCAAACTGGGTAGGGTCCAGTGTTTGGAGGTTCCCAATGTCTCTGTTAATGAGATTCATGGTGATGCGCTCCATAGCTTTGCAGACCAAACTAGTCAGGCTTATAGGGCGATAGTTCCGGGGTCTGTTGTGGCTCCACCTTTGTGGGGTGGAATAACTGTTGCTGTGCACCACTCTCTGGACACGTAGCCTGTGGAGAGGCTGAATTTAAACAATGTGTTTAGGTGAGGGGTTAGTTCATCTTTGAGCTCATGTAGGATGCAGCCTGGGACACCGTCCGGTCCCACTGATGCTGTGTTTTTGGCTTTGGAGAGGGCTGTTTTAACCTGAGTGTCTGTGATTTCAGGGTCACTACATTCTTCTGGTATAGTTATGGGCCCTTTTGGGGGTGAGAGGGGGCTGAAGTTTGCACTGAACCTGTCAGCCAGGATGTTGGCTATATCAGTTGGTTCAGTGTATTTTGTGCCATTCTGCACTAACTCCGAGCAGATCTGAGAATTGCCACTTAGATTCTTGACATAGCTAAAGAATGCCTTGTGGTTATCTTTGGAATCCATGGCAATTTTTCTTTCGAAGCTAGCCTTGGATGATTTTATGAGAGAACGTAGTTTCTTGCTGATACTGATCAGGGATGTCTTCCATTCTTGAGATTTTACTCTTTTTTTTGTACTAGTTTCCTCCTTCTATTGTATAGCTTGTTTATGGCAGGGGTCCACCAGACTGCTTTCCTTTACTTGGAGGAGTGAGTCTTGGTTTTGTTTGGGATAGCATGATCCATGCATTCTTGTAGGTGCCCATAGAGTGCAGTAGTAAAGAATTTTGCAATTTGGACAGTGTTATCCTTTAGCATGGAGGCTTTGAAACTTTCCCCCTCTGTCTTAAGTAAAGTGAAGTTTGCTTTTGAAAATTGTTTCACTGTGGTTTCATTGACTGGGGGTGGTGGCGGAATGTGGATATCCAGAGTGATTAGTTTATGGTCAGATCTAACCAGTGAGGGGTTGACCTCCAGTGTGGAACACCGGTAGCCCATGTTGGTGATGACCAGGTCCAATATGTTGTCACCTCTGGTGGGGATATTGACCAGTTGATCCAGGGCATTTGAGTTTATAAATTCTAGGAAATGTTGGGCAAGGGAGTTTGTACTTGAGTAGTTCTCCCAGTTAATGTTTGGGTAATTGAAATCACCCAATATCAGGGTGTTTGGTAGGACCATTATGTTTTCCAGTATTTCCAGGAATGCGGAGTGGGGGTCCTGGGACATGGTGTGTGATATGTAGCAAGCTATAATTTTAATAGCAGTTTTGCCCATTGTTCGTTGCACATGGATGATCTCTAAAGCATCGTGTTGTGCCACTAACTTGGAGGTGTGGGTATCCTTGATGAATGTGGATACTCCCCTGCCTTTTGTATTTCGGTCCGGGTTTTGTGGCCAAAATGTATGGTATGAGTTGTAGCCTGGTAGTGCTGGGGTGCTCTCTGGAGCCTTAAACCAGATTTCTGTTACTGCACATATATCGATTTTCTCCATACTGAGGAGTGCCTCGAGTGTGTGCATTTTGAGGTTTAGACTTTTGGCATTGAGTAGCATTACTCTCAGTTTTTTGTTACTTGTGCTATTTACGGTGGTGGGTTTGTCTTTTGAGCCTTGCCTAAAAAAGGCACTATGGGGGTGGCAAGAACCTTGGCCAGTATTCAAAAGCTTAAGGGTGACAGGTGCAAGCCATCTCTAGCGAAGCAGTGTGGCTTGTCGAGCATGTCATCCCAGGCTGACAGACACTGGATCCCCTTTGAATGACACCAGAAGCTTAGCCAGTTGCTGAAATTGATAATTTTTTCTCTATACTGTGGTATCATTCTTGGTGAGGGCAGGATGCTACTCAGGGTCAGGGTCATACTGGCCTGGGCTACGTGATCAGAGAGAGCTCCTCCATGTCTCTTTTCATGTAGTCCAGGGAGGTACAGCTCAGGTCATTCACACCAACATGGACAATGACAGAGTCATATTTGTACTTGTTCTGGAGTGACCTGAGTGCTTGTGTTATGTGGCGGATCCTGGCACCCGACAGGCAGCTAACAGTAATCTTCTTGTTCAGCCTAGTGAGTGGGACGTCAGTGTGCCTGACTATAGAGTCACCTATTACTAGTGTGTTGGGTATGTTATTTTGCCTTAAGGGCTGTGATTGCATGGCACACTGGTTTTGTGAAGTATGTGTTTCATTGTTTGTGTTGGGGGTGGAGGTTGCTTGGATGTCTGCTTTGGGGGTCTCTGTTTCTTTTGCAGATTTTTATTTAGAGCCTCCGAGTATGTTTTCGTGTATTTATGTGTGTTTTTTGCTGGTGCTGGTTTCATAGGTCTATGTGAGACTGGTGGTGTGATGCAAGTAATTCCCTTCTCCTCTTGACTGCCTGGTCCAGTCTTGGGCTGAGAGGACTTAGCCTCAAGTTTGGCTGTATAATTGCATCTCTCGCATGTATTAGTGTTTAGTGGAAGGAGGAGAGGGTTGTCTGTGTACATGAGACAATTGCAACATTGCCTCAAAATGCCCATATTCACCAGTTGGACTGAAGAGTACACCTGAAACTGCCCTTTGGACATGCCTGGATAGGTACAGTGAACTGTTTTACTGATTGGCTGGTAAGGTCGAATAGAGATCCTTGTCCTTCTCTACAGTATGGGGGGGGTCTAGTGCTAAGGTTTATTAGTGTTTGCTATAAATTTTGAGCAACTGCTGGGATGAGGAGTGAATGGTTTGAGTGCTTAAGTTGAAAGTTTGCCTACTTCCAAGGGAAAAATTGAAGAGTACACTTTGTGGAGCCGGGAATACTTATACCCAAGATAACTGGTGCTGCCTGGCACTCAAAACTGTGCAAATGCGGGTTTTATAGCAAGGAAATGAAAGAGATAGAAATTAGCCCAAAATGGCCAATAAACTACTAATTTCTGGGCTGAAACCACTCCTCCAAGGACAAATAGGCTGCTCAAAGCTCCATCTCTCACAGAGAACAGAGAAACTTCCTTCTATCCAAGTAAGGTATGGGCAAACACAGAAACTTGTAACAAAGCCTTGAATTCAGCACTAACCTGAAAACTGGACTATACTAGCTTAGAAATGCAGGAAAACAAGTATTTTTTTTTTGTTTTTTTGTTTTTTTTTTTCAGAAAATGAAGCAGATACAATAAAAAAAATACTTTAAATGCACAGAAATGGCATTGTTAACTCTCCCCTCCAAGCAAGGACCTGATCTCACACTTAAAATCTGGATGTTCTCAGTCTTAAGGGAAGAGGTCACATAGCGGTCATTTCATGCCAAAAACAATGGGTAGAAAACTTGTATCATTTTCTACCATACCCTGTCCTACTCAGGGCATTTAAAAATTGTTTAAAACCATTAAAAACAAACTGCACACAGCTGGTATCTTGTATCAAATCATATTCCCAGATCCATTTTGTTGTTACATACCTTAGATGTTAACTAACACTTTTCAGTACAGAAGGGGTATGATGAATGTGACAGTGGACAACTTTGCTTCTCATAATAATCTGATGATAACCAGGTGGTATGGTGTCATGCTTCACACCTCTGGCACCAATCATACTGAAGTATAGGACGTGTTTCCAAATAAAACACTAAACTACTTACTAAGTGATACTTGGAAACAGGAGGCAGTAGGGAATATGTACTCTTTTTCATGTTATGGTATAGTCAGAAGTGGATTAAATGCTATGATTTATATTTTGTTCAAGAATGTTGGTTTAGGGTTAAATAAATGTATAAATGTACAAAATATATTTAATGTGTCTTAACTTTTTTTAATAAATGCTTCTACTCTTTTTAATAGCTATCACTTGAGCTCCTACAAGTTTAAGCATGCAGGACACTGGTTTAATGTCTCATGTACAGGACAGCATGCATGAATGTAGCATTCCCCCTTATGAAACACTACAGTGTCATTACTGCAAAATGAATCCAAACACCTGGTGTATAGAGAGAAGCCACAGCTTTCTCACTTTCCCATAATCAAAGAGTGTTCTCTGCTGAGCCACTGAAGCACAAAACATAAAGATGTATCGGAATCTTCAAAATACTTGCCTGGGTATAAGTTATATGGCCCACAAAAATCTCATAGAGAAAAAAATGCTTAATTACAGCAAATGGCTTCCTCCTATAACGAAAGGGTCTTTGCCTTCAGCATGCCAAACATTACTCTTGAAAAATTGGATGTGACCTATGACAAGATTTGCAAGGTTGTTGCTATCCATTGTAAGTACCTGTCTCACTGTAGGCTTTGCAGTGGGTAGTTGGCATCCTCATCACGATGGATGATTTGTGTGTGATCCATAACCTGTCTGATCTGAAAGTGCAAGTATTTTGTGGTTAACAGGTCAGGATAGCGCATGGAGACATAGAATTCAATGAGCACAGAACATATGCTTCCACCATAAACTTTTATTACAAATTGAGGACTCATTTCTGTTGGTCACATGACTCATGCTCCAAACTACTCCTAGCCTTCAATACCTACCTAGTATATGACATAACATTGTACACTCTTTCCCCATCCTTCTGTGAGATGACTGAAATCAATTCTGAATAACTGCTTATCTGCTAGCATTGTCCTTGCGGGCTCTGAGGGATAGCTGGAATGAGATTCCACGTCACCAGCATCCTTTTCATAAAGCTGCATTTTAGAAAGGTGCTCAGGAAATATCTGATGTCACCTTCAACTCTGCTGTTCGAGGTTCTGCATATTAATGTGTTGCTTAGGGCTTATTATTTAAATGGCTGTCATTACTGTTTCATAAACTAACACAATTTATTTTTATTAGATAAGACTCAATGGTCAAAAATTGGTTAGAAGCATTAGGGTTGAATCTTTAGTGATTGTCTCTAGATTTCAAAGAATGCAGGTAAAGGTTTATGAGAATTATATGTTTATTAGCAGTTTGTATCATTACCTTTTTTCTTTGTAGTATTAACTATAGGTATACATATCCATCTCTGCAATGACTATATAATATAATTAAGTGCTGGGTCATAGACTGCAGACATAACTGATTTAACTGTGTTGCAGGAATATTAACTGAACTGGAAGTTTTGACTCTGCTCTTTAGTTAGTCCGACCCACCCTCCCTGTTTTTGTTTTGGTGTTAATCTTAGTGGCCTTGAAACTGCCCGCCCCTCTTGTAAATTTGTGTTTGGATACTCCTTCTGGGCCAATCTCAATTGCTCATTCAACTGAGTGCAGTGAGATCATATTCTGATTTCAGGCACTCCTACTGTGTACAAAGAGAGCATCTGGGAAACAGAAAAAAAAATAAGCTTGTTTCCTGCCTTTCCTGTTAAATGTTATAGACTATTTGTAGGCTTCTGAGCCCCCAAGCCCTTCTGTGTTGGAGGGAAGCCTTCTAGCTTAGTTTTTTTTCTAATAACTAGCCAGTTTTCTAGTTTCAGCACTCAAATCTGTTTCTTTGATCTCAGCACTTGTTCAGAACTCATTGTAAGCACTACATAAGCTGCAAATTACTACAGCACTCAACTTTCCTCACTTGTCTAGTGGAAAGCAGTTTTTAGTACTTAATAAATAAGCACTTATCCAGGCATGTCTAAGGGCCAGCTCCCAGTGATTTCTCCTGTCTACCTGATGAATCTGGGCATCTTGGGGCAATGCAGCAATTGCCTCATGTACACAGACAGCCCTCTCCTACCACCCAACACTACAACCTGTGAGAGATGCACTTATATAGCCAAACTGGAAGCAAAGCTCTCTTCACCCAAGACTGGACTAGACAGTCAAGAGGAGAAGGTAAACACTTGCACCGCACCACACTCATCACATAGTCCCTCAAAACCTACACCACCAAAACACACACATAGAAACACAAAACACACACCTACATTTGTGGAGGCTCTCAATAAAAACCTGCCCAAGCATCAGGGACATCCAAAGCATAAATGCAAGCAAACTCCACCCCCCAACACAACCCAATGACACATAGCCCACAAACTCAGTGTGCCATTCAACTACAGCCCATAAGGCATAACAACGTACATAACACTCTAGTCATAGGTGACTCTATAGTCAGGCACACTGATGTTCCACTCACTAGACTAAACAAGGATAAAGTTACTGTCAGCTGCCTGTCAGGTGCCAGGATCCACCACATAACGCATGCACTCAGGTCACTCCACAATAAGTACAAATATGACGCTGTCATTGTTCATGTTGGTGTGAATGACCTGAGACGTACCTCCCTGGACTACATGAAAAGAGACATGGAGGAGCTCTCTGATCTTGTATCCCAGGCAGGTATGACCCTAACCCTGAGTAGCATCCTGCCATCACCCAGAATGATATCACAGTACAAGGACAAAATGATTGACTTCAACAATTGGCTAAGCTTCTGGTGTCATTCTAAGGGGATCCAGTATTTGTCTGCCTGGGACTACATGATTGACAGTCCACGATGCTTTGCCAGAGATGGCCTGCACCTGTCGCCCTTAGGATTCCGGATACTGGCTAAGACTCTTGCAACCCCTATAGTGCCTTTTTTAGGCAAGGTTCAAATGACAAATTCACCACCATAACAGGTACAAGCAAGCAAAATCTGAGGGTAATGCTACTCAGTGCTAGAAGTCTAAACCTCAAAATGCATTCACTTGAGGCACTCCTTAAAATGGAGAACATTGACATCTGTGCAGTGACAGACCTGGTTCAAAGCTCCAGAGAGCACCCCTGCATTACCAGGCTTCAATTCATACCACACCTTTCGGCCACCTAACCCAGAAAGAAGCACTAAAGGTGGAGGCGTGTGCATATTCATTAAGGATATCCACACCTCCAGGCTAGTTGCACAGCATAATGCATCCGAGATTATCCAAGTGCAACTAACTCTGGGCAAGACCGCAATCCAATTGTTGCTTGCTACAGACCCCCCACCATGCCCCAGGATTCACACTCCTCATTTCTTGATACACTGGAAAGTATTAGGGTACAACCCAACACCCTAATAATGGGCGATTTCAACTACCCCACCATTAACTGGGAAAACTACTCATGTACCAACTCTTTTGCTCAACATTTTCTAGAATTCATAAATTCCAACGCCTTGGATCAACTTATTCACACCCCCACCAGGGGCAGCAATATCCTAGACCTGGTCATTACCAACATGGGAAACCGGTGTTCCACACCGGAGGTCAGTTCCTCGTTGGTCAGATCCGACCACAAGCTAATCAGCCTAGACATCCACATCCCACCCCCAGCCCCAATTAGGGAACCATCGTAAAAAACTTCTCAAAAGCCAACTTCACACTTCTTAAGACAGAAGTGGCAAACTTCATGACACCCATGCAGACAGACAATAGAGGTATGACTGCCGAATCCTACACAAATGCACTTTATAAGCACTTACACGAGTGTATGGATCATGCTATCCTTATAGAACCAAGATGTTATCCTCTAAAAAAGGAAGCCAATCTGGTGGACCTCTGCCATAAACAAACTCTACAACAGAAGAAAGAAACTGTTGCAAAAAAAAGTAAAATCCCATGACTGGAGGAACTCCCTGGTCAACCTCAGTAAGAAGCTGAGATCCCTCTAAAATCCTCCAAAGCTAGTTATGAAAACAAAATTGCCACTTACTCTAAAGACAACCACAAAGCATTCTATAGCTATGTCAAGAATCTAAATGGGAACACTCAGATCTGCTCTGAGTTACAGCATAATGGCACTAAATATACAGAACCAACTGATATTGCCAACATCCTAGCAGATAGGTTCAGTGCTAACTTTACCCCCCTCTCACCCCCTAGAGGGCCCATCTCTATACCTGAAGAATGCAAAGTTCCTATAATCACGGCCGCACAGGTAAAAAACACACTCTCCAAAGTCAAGAACACAGCATCCATGGGACCTGACAATATCCCAGACTGTGTTCTACACGAACTACAGAATGAACTGGCACCCTACCTAAGTACCATGTTCAATCATAACCTCACCTCAGGCTTTGTACCCACTGAATGGTGCACCGCGACAGTTATCCCACTCCACAAAGGGGGAGCCACGATAGACCCTGGGAACTACCACCCCATTAGCCTGACGAGCCTGGTCTGCAAGGCCATGGAACGTATCATCATGGAACTCATAAACAAAGACATTGGTAATCTCCAAACTCTGGACCCTACACAGTTTGGATTTGTAAAAGGCAGATCATGTCTCCTAAACCTGATTGACTTCTTTGAAGCAGTCACCAAAACCATAAATCAGGGTAAAATAGTTCACACAGCTTATCTAGATCTCGCCAAGGCTTTCGACACCATCCCCCACTCTGGAATTATAGATAAGCTCAATAAACTAGGTATAAATTCCTATGTCACAAGATGGGTTGCCAACTGGCTCATGGACAGAACCCACACTGTGAAAGTAGCAGATTCCAAATCCGACATCAGACCAGTGACAAGTGGAGTACCACAGGGTTCAGTCCTGGGTCCTCTCCTGTTTGGTATCTACTTCTCTGAAGTGCAGGCCAACACAGAAGGTCTTTGGCTAACAAAGTTTGCAGATGACTGCAAACTAGGAGCCATAATCGAAACTCCTAACGATGTGGACAAACTACAAAAGGGCCTCAATGAGACAGATACCTGGTGTCAAAGCCATGGCCTGAAGCTCAATGCCAAAAACTGTATTGTCATCCCCTTTGGTAAAAACTCTGTACACATGAACTACCACATAGCTGGTAGTCTACTTAATGCCGAAAATGTGATAAGAGACCTTGGGACACAGGTGGGCAGTAGTCTCTCCTTTGATAATCACATCGCCACAGTGGTCAGGAAATCCTTCTACGTGGCTCATCTCATCACAAAAGGATTCTCATCCAGAAAAAAAGAGGTCATTGTTCCCCTGTACTCATCACTCATTAGACCCATTATAGAGTACAACGCCCCTTTTGGTATGTACCTCACAAGACATCTACAACAACTGGAAAGACCACAGAAATACTTCACAAAGAGGATTACTGGCCTCAAACATATGCCCTATGCAGATCGTCTCAAAAAACTACAGCTTTACTCCATCGCATATCGCCTACTCAGGGGCGATCTCTGCCTAACATACAAAGCTATGTCAAACCCAGAGCTGTTGGACATGCTCCACTTAAAGAAATCCCAATCCCTCCGAGCTACATGCTCTAGGGACCTTAACCTTTTCACCACAATAAACAGAACATGCTGGAGGGATAGATTCCTGTCCCAGAGACTTCCCATACTCTGGAACAGACTACCTATCTATGTCAAACAGAGCTCCTCATTAGCACTCTTCAAGAAAAATCTTGATGATTGGATGGGAAATGGGAAATTCACCCCGGGGATCACTTCTGTGGCTCTGCTCGACAGGGGCACAGGAAAATAATTTTCTTGGGTGGCGAAAACCAGGGTACATTTTTTGGCTAGGCTTGTATGGGCCCTAGGGCCGATAGCCTAGTACCTACCTATGAACCTATGAACCTATGAACTTATCCATTTCCTTGCATCTTATTAACCTTTTATCTCTACCTGTCCAAATGCCTGGTAAATGTATAAACAAGTGTTTAACTGGTTATGTATTCTTTCAGTAAAACTGCTGCATTTTGTGCAGTATAAGCTGTGTAATGGTTTCACGTTTGGTAACTTTTATGAGAATTGTGCCTCTTGGCAGTCTCTCTCTTTATATCAGTGAACAGGTAACTTTTGCCGGGCAAAACAACTCTTGTATCAAAAACAAGGTGTGACAGCCAATCAGTGTGCACTAGGTACTAATTGGGTTAAATTCCTATAAGTGTGTTATGTGCATTAAATCATTTAGTACTTGTGAGCCAAGAATGTGACTGCACTGTGGATGGCAGTAGATGTGCAGTGTGTAATACTGAATAGCCAGGGAATTTTTATGGCTAGGCTTGTATAGGCCCTAGGGGTGATAGCCTAGTACCAACCTATGAACCTATGAACCTATGAATGACAGTCACTATATTAATGCAATGGAAAAAAGAATAGTGCAGGCTATTTATTTGCAGTAATCATAATAAAAAATGTCTGACTATGGCAGTAAAAGCAGGTTGAGGCACAGAGATGGCATGTGTGGGAATGTTATAAGGTGAAACTCCCTGACAACTTGATAAAGTCCTGTGCCTTGAGACACATATCAGTCGTTTGACAGTCTCCTAGCTATGTATGGCCTGTCACATCAAATTACTGAAATATCACATAATCTGTCGTCTCTCTTCAGATGCTTAATAATTCCCACTAGAACTCTGATGCTCGGCAGTTCAGGTGCAATTTGATGTACTTTCAGAATTCAAAATAAATAACACAATTAACTGAGACATTTAATATACTGTGGCTTATTAATACTGTATCAGTTTTAATCAAATCAGACAATAAATAAATTCTGAGACCTGAGGGAGTAGTCTGCTATTTAAAGTTAAATCATTCCATCAAAGAGACTATTATGTGAGAGAACTGTTTAAAGAACTCACTAGAATCCATCACTTTTTGCTTCTGCTTAATTCAACAATATTTTAAAACTTCTTCGCTTTATATTACTGATATTGGTTTTGACAGATTAACTTTCTCTGCATCTGATAAGACAAGGATATTTATGATGTTGAAGAAATGCTCATCCTAATCTAGCTCTGCTGTTTCCCTAGCTGTCTCATAACATCACTTGAGCTAACATTTTATATGACAGAGATAGATACGAGTGGCTCCCTGTCTTCCTCTTGTATATTGTGTATTATCTTTTGATATTTTCTTATAGCTTTTGAAGTGCCAAATGTCCTTGTCCTTGAGGTCTATTTTTAACATCCAAAGCTAAGGACTTGCCTTAGGGGTACTGAGATTGTGTTATCCACTATTTTGTAATATCATCAGGATTAATGATATCACTTTTTACAGCAAATTATGTTGAATCAGGAATGTGCAAATACCTTCTATCATGACATATGTTAAATAGTTCCTTATTTTCTAACTCTTTTTACTTGAGTTATTTAGATACTGAATCAGAGGCTTCCTTGACTGAAAAGCCAGTGCATAATTTAAATGATTATTGTACAATCCGTGCAGATTAAAGGAATCCTTTTTTTAATTTCTGAATTTTGTATGTATAGCTGTTCTTTGGCAAACCACTGCTGTTCTAATGAAGGTTCATTTAAATAGGCATAGTTTTCAGCTTTTTAATATACCAACAATTAAATAAAGAAATTGACTGGTCAAAGAATGATCATCTCTGATTATTTTCTGAATTCCAGCTTTTATTTTTAATTTTTTTAGCTTTTCAGATTAGTCATGTTTCAACAATTTAGAGTAGTAACGTACATCTATGTTGCTTTAGCATTGCTAGTATTCTGTCTGGGAAATCCACAATTAAACTTAAACTCAAGGAATACAAGCTTGCTGGTATGACGACATTTCAATTATTAAAGAAGGTTATTAGCTCTTTTTAATCTACATCGCTAATATAATGTATTCTCTGCCATTTACAACTCAGAGCTACTTCATGTCAAAAGACACATTCCATGGCAGGGCCTGGCAGTCAGACATTTTAAAAATGAGACCCCTCTGCAATGGTATGTTGCCACAATACTTTGCTGAAAACAAAAAACATATAAACTATTATATCAGGTATTCACTGGTCCATATAGCTGCCACTGTTGTCCCAATACAAGTTAAGTGCCTTTGTTTCTACTGGCATCAATTGAATTATTTATGAGATTCTCCTTAAGCATTAGTGCCACAAGGAACCAAGGCAGAACTGGATTGGGTTTATTTTCTGATAAAAAAATTTGGAATGTTCTGTGGCAGTAGATAAGCGGGGCCTCCTGAGGCACAGTTTCCCCTTTAGTGCACATAATAATTACAATCCACTAATGTAACTCACACATAAATGCAGGTGGAGCATATAGTACTATCTAATGACACTGCTTGTTCCTTAAACTTTGTTTCCACTATGGATCATTCACTGATTCTCAAAAATCTTGCTTCTGTTTTCTGGAAAACATGGAAGTCATGCACTTCTCATATATGTCTCCTCTAAATTGACTTTCAGTTACCCTGAGTTTGTTCCCAAATTTGGATACTGGCAATACAGCATCTACCACTTGATTGTTCCTCATTAAGAGAGAGATCCAGAGAACATTTAAAAGGCTGATGCCAAAAAAAGCAAACTGCATCAGCAGGTGCAACTTTGAGAATGGGTGTATACTGCTACATGTCTGCTATACTGCTTAATACTACACACCTTCTGTATCACTGAAAGAATATACATAAGGAAGTATGTGATAATCTGACTTAGACCTAGACCGAACCCTTCATCCACTTTTGTCAGTCTTTCGTTATGGAATGATAAGCAAAAGCTGTGATGCCCAATAGATGAATTTAAACTGATGATCCATTACCAGCTTGGTGGATAAGGGCATTCTGAGGCAATGTAGAAATTGCCTCATGTTTACTGACAACCAGTTAAGTCTCAAACAAAATGACACAGTATGTGAGAGATGTATTTACACATCACTGGAGGCAAAGCTCTCACATAAAAGTACTCCTAATGTCAATAAGGTTGTCAGTAGTACACATGCTGCACCCATCACGCACAGTTCAAAGCAGACATATAGACCCACATATGCTGACGTACTTACATGTAACCTTCCTAAACCACAAAGACCACCTAGACAAAGTACATATAAGAAATGCCCTCAGCAGCCCCAAACGCACTCTTTCAAAACAACACCCACATCAGCACACAGAGCTACATTTCATGGAGCCTCTACCTCTAAGCCCATAAGGCAAGTCACCACACAATTCAACATTCTTGTCATTAGAGACTCCATTGTGAAACACACTGATGTCCCTCTCACCAGTTGAGTAAGGAGAAAGTTATGGTCAATTGCTGTCAGGGGCTAGGATACACCACATTATGCATGCACTCAGGTCATTGGATCATAATTACCAATATGACTCAGTCATAGTCCATGTGGGAGTAAATGACCTGAGACGTATCTCCCTAGACTATATGAAGAGAGACATTATAGAGCTCTTGGAATATTTGTCTCAGGCTGGTGTGAACCTAGCATTGAGCAGCATTTTACATTCTCTAAGGATGATGCCACAATACGAACAAAAGATGATTGACTTTAATAATTGGCTTAGTTTCTGGTGTCATTCTAAGGGGGTGCAATATTTGTCAGCATGGAAGGAGATGGTCAACAGACAACACAGCTTTGCCAGGGGTGGTCTGCACTTCTCCCCTCTAGGCTTTCAAATATTAGCTAAAACATTGTCTACCCCCATAGTGCCTTTTTTAGGCAATGCCAAAGTGAAAGTACTTTGGACATAGCAAATCAAAACCAAGAAAATCTAAAGGTATTACAGCTCAGTGCTAGGAGCCTAAACAAAAAACTCCACTCCCTGTAAATTCTCCTTACCCTAGGGAATGCTGATGTCTGTGCGGTCTCTGAGATGTGGTTTAAAGCTGTGGACAGCACACCAACAGTGCAGGGTTATAATGCCTTCCACACATTTAGACCACCTACTTCACAGGCAGGGACTAAAGGTGGAGGTGTCTCTATTTACATCAAAAATAAATATACTTTAAGGCTGGTCAAACAGGATAATGCACTTCAGCTGCTCCAAGTTCAAATCACCATAGGTAAAATCCAATACCACTTCCTTTCAAGCTATAGGTCCCCCTCTATGACCCAGGAAACCCATACCAAGTATGTAAACTTATTAGAAACACTAACCATCCAACTCAATACCATATTCATGGGTGACTTCAATTACTCCACTATTAACTGGGAATCCTATACAACATCAACCGTACATGCACAGAGATTCCTGGACTTTGTAAACACAAACTCCCTAGACCAGATAGTCAATACCCCAACCAGGGGTTCAACCATACTGGAGCTGGTCCTCACTAATATGGAAGAGTGTTGCACACCCCTACTGTAATGCCTTTCCTGGCAAGGTCAGACCACAAAATAGTCTCCTTTGAAGTAAAAATAAAACCTGGACCCCCAGCTAAACCGGGAATATTCAAGAACTATTCTAAGGCTAACCTCCTGCTATTAAGTGAGAACCTGGCACAATTTCAAGCCCCTATAAACCCTGAGAACACTTCTGCCTATGCAGAATAGTTCACAGAAACCCTGTACAAGCAGGTTAATAGTTGGACAGAGGCAGCTGTACCCACCAGGAAGAAGTACAAAACTAACTCAAAAACAAGCCACCCAGGAGGAATCACAAAATCTATCAATGTATAACAGGAGGAAGAAAATCATGGCAAAAATTAAGAGGTGCAGCACCTAGCAGAATAAAAACACTCTTATTAAACTAAACAAACTACTCAGAGGACAAATAAAGTCTATCAAAGCCAATTTTGAGGTAAGTTTGGCTTCCCAGGCCAAGGACAACCACAAAGCATTCTTTAGCTATGTCTGCAACCTCAAAGGCAATACACAATAGTGCGCAGAGCTCATTGTAAATGGAGTCACCTATACTGAGCCAGAAGATATAGCAAACCTCCCGGTTGATAAATTCAACTCCAACTTTACTCCTCTCTCCCCATCAACCTTTCCTCAGGAAATATAATCAAATATAACTCCTCCTACTATCACTAGGGAACAGGTCCTTAATGCTCTCTCTAAGACTAAGAACACTGCAACAACGGGCCCAGCCTTCTAAACAGCATAAAACTTGACCTATCAGGGCCTCTGGAATTACTATTTAAATGTAGCCTTCAAACAGGCTTTGAGCCTTATGAATGGAGAAAGGCAACAGTTATCCCTCTGCACAAAGGTGGGCCATCTACAGACCCTGGAAACTACAGACCCATAAGTCTCACTAGTTTTATAAATAAAGCCATGGAAATAATTATCATGAAGATGATCAACAGGGATATAGTAAACCTCCAGACACTGGACCCAACCCAGTTTGGTTTTGTCAAGGGAGGAGCATGCCTATTCAACCTGGTGGACTTCTTTGAGAAGGTCACCAAAGCAATGGATGAGGGAAAAATCGTTCACACTGCCTACCATGATCTGGCCAATTCATTTGACACAATACCCTATTCAGGCATTGTTGACAAACTCAAGAGGTTAGGTACAAACCCATATGTCATCCGGTGGATAGCCAACTGGCTCACAGACAGGACCCAGGAAATTAGAATTGGGGAGTTAACCTCTACAAAGAGGCCAGTCACAAGTGGAGTCTCTCAGGGATCAGTCCTTGGACTCCTCATTTTTGGCACTTACTTCTCAAAATTCAAGGCCAATGGCAGTGGTCTCTGGCTGACTAAATTTGTAGATGATTGCAAATTAGGAGCTGTCATTGAATCTCAGAGTGACACAAATGTTCTCCAGGAGGGGCTGACACAGACAAACAACTGGTGTCAGTGTCATGGACTAAAACTAAATGCCAAGAAATGCATAATAGTATCCTTTGGGAAGTCATCCATCCCTGGAAACTATCATATTTACAACACACCCCTTAGAGGTGACCCAGTAGTCAGGGACATAGGAACACACATAGATAGCAATCTAGCCTTTGATCATCACGTGTCTACAGTGGTGAGGAAATCATTATATGCTGAGCAACTTATAAACAAAGGTATGGCATCTAAGTCCAAGAAAATCATTGTTCCACTGTATTCAGCATTCATCAGACCTATCATTGAGTACAATACCCCCTTTGGTATGTACCAAACCAGGCATATCCAACAACTGGAATGCCCACAGAAGTTCCTCACTAAAAGAATACAGGTTGTCAGTAATATGTCTTATGCAGACCGCCTCAAGGCCCTATCCCTGTATTCTGTCTCCTACAGCCTTTTGAGAGGAGACATATGCCTGGCGTACAGGGCATTGTCAGACCCCAGTCTGACAGACCTCCTGCATATCCACAAAACAAACAGTACCAGAATTACCCATTCTAAAGACTTAAACCTTGCCTGTGATATAAATAGGACCTGCTGGAGAGATAGGTATGTATCCCAGAGACTACCCCATCTATGGAACAGGCTCCCCATCCATATGAAGCAGAGTTCCTCCCTAATCCAATTCAAGTGCAACTTGGACAATTGGATGGGAAATTCATGAAAACATATTCCTTCAGTTCAGTACTGCAGTAAAGGCTGTCCCTCCAAAACAGTGATGCAGAATAATGTCCAACTTTTATTTCAAACCAATTTGTATCTTGTATCCCAGTTTTCATTGTTAAAATACATACATTTAAACAATTACAACAGTGCATGTACATTCCTGTTCTATTCCAGTAGGGCACACTGTGGTTACATTTCAAGCAGCACTTTGCAAATACCTTTTCAACACACACGTCTGTACAAGCAGTTTGATATACACATGACATACAGTTATAATACATTTGTAACACAAGCATCTCATATAAAGCATTTTGATATTCACCAATGACATAGAATTATTTACAAAATTTCAAATAAGCTGTGCTGGCAGTATCTCCTTTCATCACACTTCTTCCCTCTTTGAAGACTAAAGGTAATTTTTCAAGTGACCCTTGAGAAACATTGCTTGAGAGGAATGAGAATATCTGAAAATACATCACCCCATTCCCTGTCTTGAGATCCCATCTGCATTGGCATTGCTGACCCCATTACAGTGTTGCACTGTCATATCATATGCCTGCAACCCTAGGCTTCACCATAGTAACTTGGTATTTTGCTGGTTGGCTCCCTGTAGCACTATGCCCATACAGCAACTCAAAGGGTGAAAAACCTGTGGCTTTCTGGGGTACCTTTCTGTATGCAAACACAGCAAATGGGGCAAATATTTGTCCCACTCTCTCTTAAACTGGTCTGCAAATGCCAGAGGCATGGTCTTTAGTATAGTTTAACCTCTCCACAAGACCATTAGTCTGGGAGTGTTAGGGGTGTTGTTTAGGTGCTTCACCCCACAGCACTTCCACAGACAATCCAGAAGGTCTGACATGAAATTGGCACCTCTGTCAGTCAGTATTTCTCTCAGGAAACCTACCCTGCTGAAATTCTCATACAAAGCATTTGCCACCTTCTCTGCTTCAATAGAGGACAAAGCCATGGTCTCAGGGTATCTAGGAGCATAATCTACTACCACTAGGATATACTGCTTCCCTGTGGAACTTGGTGTACTCAGAGGCCCCACAAAACCTATAGCTACCCTCTGAAATGTCTCCTCAATCACAGACAAAGGCATCAAAAGAGCCGTGACCTTGTCTCCTGCCTTGCCTATCTTTTGGTACTGCTCACAGGTCTGGCAGTGCCCTGTTACATCCCTTGCAATTCCAGGTCAATAAAAGTTCTGCATAATATGTATCTTGGTAGGCTTTATACCAATATGACCTGCAACATGAATGTAATGGGCTATGGTTAGAAGTGCCAGATGTTATCCTCTGGGCACTACCAACTGTTGTATTACCTCATCCTCTATCCTATTTATACAGTAACCCTTTATTCCAGTACACAGTTTACCCTTTTCCTTGAGAATCAGGTGCCTCCTTAGCTACCTCCCTCAAGCCTTGTAATGTAGGGTCTAAAAGCTGAGCCTGTCTCAATTCTATCTTTGTGACCCTTCCCAGCTCCCTTTCCACCAGAAGTCTATTCTTTTCTGACAATGGTGCTTTCACTCTCAGCCTGGGTACTACCACTCACTGCTGCCCTTGCAGTCACCTTGGTCATGGGAACATCAGTACCTACCAGCATCTGTGGCTCACTTTCAGGCTTACTGCTACAGGGTAGCTCCCTCCCTGAAATAGCCACCTCACCTTCTCCAGCTTCAGGTGTGGGGAATATTTGGTTCTCCCCCAGGCTACCTGACCTACATGCCTGTCTCCAAGCTTGACTGCATGTAACTACATGCACACAATGTACTGCAATAGCAAAATCATTCCCTATCAAGACATCTGCAGGGATATCCTCAAACACACCTACCTGATTGCTTCCTTTTCTACCCTCCCAGTCAAGGTGAACCCTGGTCAAAGGCATTTGGAATGGGGTCTGTCCTAAAGCTCTGACTGGTGTGGACTTCCCAAGCAAGTACTGCTCCTCTTTAACCACTGTAGGCTTCACAATGGATATGTCAGAGAGAGTGTCTCTCTTAGTAGTGGCCTGTCTTCCATCCACTAAGATAGGATACACCTTCAGTAATAATTTGGTATCCCTGTTGTCTCCAGAAAACTTACAATTTGCATGCTGTATTTCCCACTTACTGGCTCCTTCACCTTTTGATCCCCACCGTGTCTCAGTGGACATTTGTAGGCTACATGGCTCGTCTGGTTACATTTAAAACATCTAGTCCTTGATCTTGGCCATGTGCCTGAACTAGTGGTTTCCACTGTTACTGATGTACTCTGTTGGGGTGGCTTAAACTACCCAGCATGGCTTCTCCTATAATCATGTGGAGCACTGGGTATCCCCTTCTTGTCCAGTCATAACCTGCTTGCTAAGAAGAGATTCCCTTTTCTCCCTAGCTTATCTGCAGAGCTACACTCCTGGTCTGCCAACCAGATTTTCATGTATTCAAGCAAAGTGCTAAGGGCTTGTTCCCTCACCAAAAGGTCTGCCAGTCCTTTAAAAGTGATGACCTGACAACCACTCTTCTGTAGTTCATTTATTACCTTCCCCGTTACCTCCATGACCCTGCCGAAGAGTCTGCATTTCCCTCTCATGTTGGTGCTGTTTCCCATTTTCTCAAGCCTCTGAATCCCACAGTCTCTCTTCAACCTCCAAACACTGCAGTCTCTTTTTTTATTCTAATTCCATCTGCTTCCCCAGTTGTTTGGCCTCAAGTTCTAATTCCATATGCTTCTCCAGTGGTTTGTCCTCCAGTTCAAGTGTATTTAACTCCAGATGGATTTTTAAGTCCTCTGAGGAAAAGGTGAACTGTCCTGTTTCTGAAGACTGCACACCCCCATCACCAGACTGGTTGTCTTCCAGGTTGCTGGTCCATGCTGCAGCTGTGGCCAAGGCTGAAATTATTTCCTCTTTAGTCTGGTTGCCATGTAACAGTCCTTTGGCTTTGCACACATTGGCCAACTGGTTCTTTGTCAGCTTGCTATTATCCTCTGCTGATATCCTTGCCTGCTTTCCCTGACTAAACTAAACTAACAAAAATAAATAAAACCGTTGTGAAAATGAAACTCTGTATATTTACCTTGTAGCTGCTGAGAGTACACACACCTTCCATGACAACTGCCCACTGGCTACCAAAGTCTATTAATATCTCACCCATTTGCCACCAATATGTGAAGGATCCCTACTCTGGGCCAGCAATCAAGGAGACTCAATCCTCACCACTGACTCTGGTGAGGGACAGTCACTAAGAGCAAAGATGGCTTCACTCAGTATTTTCAGTGCAGCTGCCTGCACCAAGCACAATTTCCCTTAAGAGCACACAGAAAGCATGTCCAGACCTGAGGCTGGACTCTCCTTCTCTCTCCAGACCCACACAAAACTCCACACTGACCACTTTGGAGCTCTGTGTCCCTGTTCCCAGTAACTGACACACACACTTGGATATTTGAATTTCACACACAGACATACACACCTGGGAAAAGCTGGCACAGATTTACTAGCTATGCCCCTTTCTGCCCAGACTCAGAGGTAATCATGCTGCCACCAGTCAGCTACCCTAAGGCTCTTACAAAGGGTACCCAATTATAATGTGTAAAATTAATACTAGTACAAATGGCAGGGTGTAAACAAAGCAGCAATTCTTTCAGGAGCAGATACAGTGTCACTAAAACAAGCATACATGCTCTCAAAATGTTAAACATATTCAATAAAGGACCAACCACAATGAAAGATATTAAAATGTTTAATGTTACATAATAAAACAGAAAACAGGAGAATACCAACTGCAATAAATGTTTCACCACAGATATAAAAAATAATACAGTTGGATAGTTTCTCAAAAATGCAGAAAACAATGCTAAACTATTCTCACTAAATGGCCATGACTAACCAAAGAATTACTGTTCCCTGACTACTTACTAAAGGAAAGCAAGCTGATGTGTGCTGAGTGTCTTACCACAGCAAAAGCCAGATTATGTCTCTCTCTGTCTGGATGTGTGAGATATATATCCTGTCAGAAATCTTTCCTGTCTGATTCTAAAGTGCTGCTACCAGGGTTCCAAAAAAAACAGATGTTGGCTGGAGGATGACATCACCTCTTGTCACCTGTGTAATGTCCCTACACTGGGCCAATAGTTAAGGAGCCTGAATCCTCACCACTGACACTGGATAGGGACATGCACTTGGAATACAAATGGATACACCCAGTATTTCCAGATGCAGCTCTCTGCATCAAATACAATTTCCCTTAAGAGCACACAGGGAACGCACTCAGTCCGGGGTCTGGATCTTTCTATCTGTCTCTCTCCAGGTCCCCAGTAAGTCTCCCCACTGGTACAGCTGTAGGGTTAGGTTCTCAGCTGTGTGTCCAAGCCAAGTCCTCCAGCACCCTCTCTGTGAAACCAGTGCTTTGTGTCCCTGCTCCAAGTAGCTCACACACACACACACACACACACACACACACACACACACACACACACACACACACACACACACACACGCACACACTGTGAGATTTGCTTTTTCACACACACACACACACACACACACACACACACACACACACACACACACACCTGTGAAAGGCTGGCACAGATGTACCTGCTGTGTCCCCTTCTGCCCAGAGTATAAGGTAGTTATCCCTGCCACCAGACACTCCACAATCAGCTAATCTAAAATACCCTTAACAAACAGTGTCCAATTATACAGTGTAATAATAATGCTAATACAAATGGTAGTAGTTGACCAAGAGTACTAGGCCCACACAGTGTTACCAAATAAATATAAGCACTCTCAAAGGTTAAATACTTTCTAAAAGGACCAGCCACAATAAAAGTTTTAAATATATTTAATAATAAATCATAAAAGAGCATGAAAATACCGAATACCTATTTACAGTAAGCTAGAGAGTTCAAATCACCGGAAATTTTGAAAATAACATTGATGGACAGACTCAGACAAATAAAGAAAAACAATATCTAAACTAAGCTTCACTATATTTTCCTGAATTAATCTAGGAGAATTATTATTTCCTCCTTACTTAATAGTGCAAGGCAGATAATGTGGTGAATGGTCCTTCTTGTTGTCAGGACCAAGACAGAATACTCAATACTGAGAGATTTCTCTTTGTAACATCTGAAATTTCCAAGGTGGTTGGCAGAATGACCTCATCTGGTCACCTAACTCTAGGTTCTCACACTATTTCCCTTTGAAGCTTGAGAAAGAATGTTAGCATAAATGTGATAAGATGCTTATCTAAAGTTTTGCTAATGTTTATGGCAGTGCCTGGGATTTTTTCTGTTTTTACTGATCTAATTAACAAAGGCTTCTTCCAGACATGCTGTCTCTGGTCCTATTCAGAGCTGTGAGATAAGCACTTTCATAGCCCAACAGGTCCAGTTAGCAGTAATTTTATTAAAGTAAGAAAAATAGCTGTTTAACTCTTTATCTTCGAGTGTCCTTTGCTAACATATATACATACAGTCTCACATAAATATTCCTTCTCTTTCCAGCAGGACCCACTGTTGATACATTTATAACGCTAGCAACTTTACAAACACATTTTGATTTTCAAATGCCATATAGTTCTAATACATCTGTAACATATGCATCTGTACAAATCAGTTTGATATTCAAATGTCATGCAGTTCTAATACATTTGTAACATAAGCATTTGTGCAAATCAGTATGATATTCAAATGCCATACAGTTTTAATACATTTGTAACATAAGCATCTTGTATAAATCAGTTTGATATTCAAGGGACATGTCATTCTTTACAGAACTCCAGCTGGCTATGCTGGCACTAGCCCATCACAACCTGATTCTGGTACATACTTGTTAACCTCTTAGTTCAAGATATCTAGACAAAGCTATAAATAATGGGGGGAGGCCAAAGGCCAAAAATAGGACAGTTTTTAAATGTTGCTCTTAAACTCCTAAACAAATTGATAGGATAAAAGGGTTTGCATCAGCATGCATGTTCTGAAAAATATGAAGTCTGAAACTCTAATGTCTGTAATTATGTAGTGACTTCAGTCCTCAGGGATTTACCAGAAAAAAACACAAATATTATGGGGAACAGACCAAAAATGTGGGGCATAAATCTGGACAGTCTGTAAAAATCTGGACAGTTGAGATCTATGCTCAGGTGCAATAAACACACAGAGCTTTGCTAAGATATCTTGCAGCATCTGAAAGCTATAACACAATTTCAAACTTTCCACCCTTCCATGGTTCTCTGATAAACATACACATTTGATCAGTTACAAGAATACAACCTAATATGCATGCATGCATTCTTTCTGTCCAGCAGGACCTACTGTTGATGCATTTTAACACAAGTAACTTTACAAATAGGTTTTTAACTCAAACATCTGTACAAAACAGTGTGATAGTCAAATAACATAAAATTCTTTACACAACTCCAGCTAGCTATGCTGGCATGTATTGCCCTACTATCCCTGGCACAGATGGCACTACCTCATAACATCACATGCATCACCAAAGTGTTTGACTTAAGGATATGGAAGTAACCCATTTCCCTTTTCTACATTTCTTGGATTACAGCTTTATTGTTTATTTCAATTTTATCAGTGGAGTGTGTTGATCCACCAGGGACCAATTTCAGTCACAGCTGTATTCAACAGGAAGGACAGTGTAATACATGTTTCAGAGAATTTAGAGATAGAGAAGTGGGGTTACAAAATCAGACAAGATAACGTTACATATCTATTGATAGTTCACAAAAGTACAATGTAAAACATTCACACTCTAAACAGTATGCACTAAATATTCATTAATTCAAAGACTACTTGAGCACAAGGCAGGAAGGGAATTCTGCACAGGTTCCAGACAGGTCCAGGATGCATGCAAGTACACACACACATACCTACATGCATAGGAAATTCTGTGCCTTTTAAGTTCACTTAAAGTATACATTTGAGACATTAGAGAAAGCTGCAGCATCCCAAGAGAATCCATGCGAATTCTGGAAGGACATGAATACCCAGGGCAGAAGGTACTCCTGCTGAGAACTGACCTAGACAATCAATTGGCTCTCTGTTGAAGTGTCAGAACTCATAACACTGGATGCTGACAGACTGAAAGAAAAAATTACAAATCCAGGAGAAGAATGAATCTTAAACATTGCTCTTTTTCCTTTAAACTTCTTTTGCAGGAGGGCAAGCCTCCCTTGGCACCCCACAGTGGGATGCTTGCTCCTCGCTCCTCCCAAACTTATATTTATCGACTCCTACATTGCCATCTTGGACTTGGTATATGTAAGTCTGTTCTTTTGGACATTCAGTCTGTGTATTTTGGGACTTGCTGTAGCAGGTCCTGACATTTCAAATGGTCACTGAACCAGGCACTGTGATGAAGCCATGCTAATCACTGTACCCTTTATTTATATTTTATTGATTTGCTGATTTCTTAGAGTGCCTGGGAGTTGAGCAGAGAAAGGGAATAATAGGACAAAGTAAAAGTAGCATTGTATTATATAAAGCAAGCTAGTGAACAACTCCTTGATGCTACACATAGATAACTTAACCTATGCACATATATGACATATCTACAAAAATACAAATGACACATTTCTTGTGCTTGTATTTTAGGGGCTGCTGAGAATTCATACAATATTGGGCACTGATCTTAGTTGGTAACAAAAGGTAGTGGTGGTTAGTACACTAGGTGGTGTAAGAACAGTATTCATTTTCAGTAGTTTGAATAAGAAGGAGCCAAGGGGTGCATCAATGCACTCCATCACTGGCCGTCATTTGACTTTCTGGAGGACAGTGCAGTGATGTTTGTAGAGTATGGCTAGGTTAATAAATATTCAGATTTGGCTGGTGGTTGTTTGCATAGCAGATAGATTATTTTGGTGAGGAGGAAGCAATTAGGAGAACTCCTAAATCTAAATGGACAAGAGGAATCCCTTTGTCAATAGCTACTCAGTCTTTGGAAAGAGAAAACAGGAGATTTCCTATGTCTAGATCAAATGTTTATTGATTTTAGTCTTTGTTTTACTTAATGTATAAGGACCAGCCAGAGACCTAGGTATTTATACCTGGACATGGAGTCTGTGGATTAGGCAGAAGGGTGTTTAATTGTCCACCTGTTGACAGTTTTTAGCAATACATTTTATTTAAATAGCATACTTTGATATTGTTGGGATTCTGTAAAAGGCCATGAAGGAGCATTTACTGAGATCTCATTAGATCATACCTCTCAACCTCTTAGCACAAAAAATTTGGACAAAGTCAAAAATAATAGGGGGACAAAGTCCCAAAAATAGGGACAAATTTTAAATATTGCTCTCATAAACTTAGAACATTACTAGAATAAAATGCATTGTGTTATCATGCATTTTCTGAAGGATGTGAAGTCTGAAACAAAAATTCCTGTCATTATTTAGTGAATTCGGTCTTCGGTGTGGAGCTGCGGTAGCATTGTCGCCTCACAGTAAGACGTTGTCCTGTTCGATTCTCAGCTAGAGCATCTTCTGTGTGGAGACATGCATGAATTGGCGTACCTTCGTTGAAGGTTGTGCGTCAGGGCCGGCAACTCGGCACATAAAAATCTACTGCCAATCATTAGTGGACCGGAGTTCCGCTGTGGCGACCCCTAACCGGAAAAAGTCGAAAGACACAACACAACAACATTTAGTGGATTCAGTCCTCACTGATTTGTCATAAAAATACAGAAAACCACAAATTTTGAGGAACAGATGAAAAATATGAGTTAAAAATTAGGACATTTTGCAAAAATCTGGACAGTTGAGAGGTATCCATTCAAGTTCTTTTCTGATAATATTAGGAGAGAGCACGTGTCTATATATTACCATGTCATTTGTGTACAGCAGAATTTTAACATTTGGAAAGGCAGAGAGATGGAATTTAAAAAGACAGAGAGAGAAGTGGAGCTAATACTGACCCTTAGAGGATTCCTATATATTTTTGTTTATGCTCTTTGTCCCTGCTGACTGTTGCTCATTAGCATCCTCCTGGTCCATTTGCCCATATGTTTCTCATCCCTGAGATGGACTTTGACTAAGAAGGACTGTCATTTTTCAGCAGTTAAGAGTGGTTCAAGGATTTTTGTTTTTAGCCCTACATTCTCCTGCAGGTGCCTGTCTTGTGGAAACAAAGTGTGACATGCAGTGGGCTGTCTGCATTGATTGTCCCTCACTTCTTCAAGAGAAGTTGCCAGCAAGCAGCCTTATTTCCTTCCTGAAGCATAGGAAGAGGTTTCCCCTGGTGTCCACTGGAGAAATTGCATTTAACTTATGCTACACTAGCATCCCCGGTCATCCACACCCTCTGAAAGAGGCAAGAAGGCCACATATATACATTCCTTTCCCTGTCACCCTGCTCCTCTAACTGAATTCTGCAAATGGATTGTAGTAAGGCAACCTTGCTTTGCACTACAGAGCCAGGCTTAAAACTTGGAAATTCTTTTGAAAACAGAGAAAGAGGTGAAAATGAAGGTTCCAGTTTTACAAACAAAAATAAAACTTCCATTGAACACAAAGTTTATAAATCACTGTATGACATTGGTGCTAAAGCTAGCTAGATCTAGGCTGTGTTGAAAAATCTGATGGTTGATAAGATCAAAGGACTTGGTGAGGCCATCATCTATGGATTGGGAAAAATTCATTTATTTAAATATTATTTCATGTTTGAGGTTTTCATAAATGAGCATAGCTCATCTGCAGCTGAAACATGGAAAAAAAAAAGGCAAGCTCAAGATAAATACCATACAGATGACAGGTATTATGCAGATATGATAACCACTCATGTCTCAAGTTATAATAGTTACAGAGCCTTTTACAGGCATCATTATTATATATCAGTAACATTGGCAGTATATGTTTACCTAGGTACCTACAGAGTAGTGACTTTTGAGAGCTCCAAAGAGTATACTGGACACAGTTCCAATTAAAAGGAATATTGTGTATGTATACTGTACCTGCATGTTACTTATATGTCCTGCATACTTCCAGAATGAAGACAAGACTTATGTCTCTTGCAAAGATGTGTTACTTCAAATGGTTTGATAGCACACTACATTTTCTCTGATATATGTCATCATGAGCACAACAAAATGGATTGTTTCAAATCTCATGACTTTATTTAATTATTCATTTGTTTGTTTGTGTAATGATGGGCAGATAAAAGAGTCAGTGGTAAACCTGGAACCTTCACAAACAAACCACTCATATGATGAACAGCACAACTAAAAAATTAAAAACATCTGCAGAAATTCACCACAGGAAAATGGAATCTTCTTAAAGGAAGTTTAGTTTTTGAGTGCTTTCATCCACAAAAGACAGGACCAGCTTAACAGCAGTACTGGCCACCGGGCAAAGCGGTGCACCGGGGTCCCACCTACATAACCACTCACAGGCTTAAAAATTAAATGGCAGATAAAATTAAACATATATTTACTGACACTTTCAACAAAATCAGTGTTTACACATTAAAGAACATACTAGAAAACCACAATTTTTAAGATGAACAAAAAAAAAGTATGAGCCAAATGTTCCAGACTGCTCTACTGTACAGCCCTTTCTAATATTTATAATTTTCATAATTCTTTAAATATTTAAGATTTAGTCATCATCTTCTTTTGGCTGTTCCCATTAGGGGTCACCACAGCTGATCATCTGTTTCCATTTCTTCCTGTCCTCTGCACCTTGCTCTGTCACACCAACCACCTGCATGTCCTCTCTCACCACATCCATAAACCTTATCTTAGGCCTCCCTCTTTTCCTGTTACCTGGTAGCTCCATTCTTAGCATCTTTTTCCCAATATACTGAGCATCCCTCCTCAGCACATGTCCAAACCAACGTAATCTTGCCTCTCTGGCTTTGTTTCCAAACCTTCCAACCTGGGCTGACCCTATTCTGACTGATCCTAATCCTGTCCACCCTCATCACACCCAGTGCAAATCTTAACATCTTTAACTCTGCCACATCCAGCTCTAACTCCTGCCTTTTTGTCAGTGCCACTCTCTCCAACCCATATAACATAGCTGGTCTCATTACCCTCTTGTAGACCTTCCCTTTCACTCTTACTGGTACTCGTCTGTCACAAATCACTCCTGACACTCTTCTCCACCCACTCCATCCTGCCTGTACTCTCTTCTTCACCTCTCTTCCACACTCACCATTACTCTGAACTATTGATCCCAAGTATTTAAACTCATCTACCTTCGCCACCTCTACTCCTTGCCTCCTCACCATTCCTCTATCCTCCCTCTCATTGACACACATATATTCTGTCTTAGTCCTGCTGACCTTCATTTGTTTATTTATTGACAGCAAGTCACAACATACATAGATTAGCATGGGGCCGCTATGCTCGTGGGGGCCCCTGGCAACTGCCCAGTATGCACATGCACTGACAAGGGATTTCATCAGAAAACTGAACAACTGACTAGAAAACAACTTTATAATGCAAACTGACCAATCAGAAACAACACATAATAATTAAATTACTTAACACAAATAATAAACCTAAAAGGTAAAAAGCATTGAATTCACAGCACATAAATATAACCCAATACAAAATAACATGAGACTTAAAAACAATTATAAAAAAAATGTATACAAATGGGATCATTTAGGCAAGGAAACTTACCGGTCTGCATCTTAAGCTGCCACAATGTTTCTTTTTTAAGTAGCTGCTTCTTGAAACAACCCTCCCTAAGATCCACAGGTAAATATTCTAAGACAGCAAAATAGAACTTTTTTAAAGAAACCACATGTTAATGTATGTCTGTATGGGTATGTGTCACTTCACCTAAAACCCACTTCACCTAAACTCATTTCACTGAGACCAAATCAGCTAAAGTTCATTTCACCTAAAACTCATTTCACTGACAAGTAGTACTCTAATGCAATTGAAAGATATATGTCCTTTTCCCCACTGTAGTACGATCCTGGTGTTAGAATATATATTAAGGAGGGCTGTGCCCCCCACAACCCCCCCTTAATATATATATATATATATATATATATATATATATATATATATATATATATATATATATATATATCTATATGCTAACTCCAGGATCGCACTACAGTGGAAAAGGACATATACCTTTGACTTGCCTTATTATACTACTTGTCAGTGAAATGAGTTTTAGGTGAAATGAACTTTAGGTGATTTGGTCTCACTGAAATGAGTTTAGGTGAAATGGGTTTTAGGTGAAGTGACACATACCTGTCTGTATACGGCACTGTTGGTATCTTTGCTCTTAACAGCATACAAGTGTTATTTAACTCTTTGACATAACTTTCTGGTAGTCATGCTGATATAAAATGCATCACAACATGAACAAATGGGAATGTAAATCAAACCAGAGGTGTTACAATCATAGTGCCTTTTAATTTTAATGCTTCTGTCCATATGAGACAAAACAATGACAAAGCTATCAAGTATAAAATTACATGCCCTGTAAAACTAAACTTAAACATACCTACTTTTTATATGTGAGTGGCAAAGGCATCCTAGTATTTGCTTTCTGTAACCAAAGCTTAATGCATTTAGATTTTTTTTACAAACAAATTTGGGGGAGGGACCCACTACTGTGTACACCTCAGGGTTCCCTTGGAAATTTTTCCAGTTGTGTGTGATAATATTTCTAATGCTACTGTCATCAACACTCATCTGCAAAATAAAACTATTGTATTTACCATCAGTACTGTTCTTCTGAAGTATACCCCACTAAAATGGGAGGAAACTGCCTCTATTCTGCTTAATCTTCTCAGCAATCTCAACCAACAGGCCTAAATCACAACCCCTACTGCTGCATAATGTAATATCATTGATCCCTTTGGAAAAGTTACCAAAGTCAGTGGTCAATCTAGATAGCTGGATCATCTGACCTCTTGGAATATTTCTTTTCATGTAAGTTGGATGAGCACTAAAGTAATGTAAATAACTGTTAGAGAAATAAGGTTTTCTGTAGATTCTACTAGAAAAACTGTGATTGACAGCATCCCGACTAACTACCACATCCAAATATTGATCACTTTCTCCTACTTGACCCAAGACAAAACTTAAAATGTTAGTACTGTTACTGATGTATTTAACAAATGCATCTATCTGATCTAAAGCTATATCAGTGATAAAAAGCAGGTTGTCCACAAACCACTTATACATCTTAACATGTCATTCAAAAAATTGAATATTTTTTGGAAGATGGGTCTCCCACCACCCCATGACACGTTTAGCAAAACAGAGTGCAACAGTGGCACCCATAGCAACCCCCTTTAGCTGTTAATATTTACCATTAAATAGAAAAAAGTTATTTTCTAACATCACCTCCATCAGCTCATAACAAATGCTAGCCGTGTCATTAGAAAAACTGATATATTTAACCAAAAATAACCTCAGATATTCAACACCTTCAGCAATAGGTATACTGGTGTAAAGAGATTTACCATCCAAGGTAAGTAACCTAAGTGCTGAAGTGTCTGAAGTAAAAGACTGCAAAGAATCCAAAAAATGTCAGGAATCCTTGAGAAAACTGTCCAGTTTCTATAGCAGGGGATTCAAAAAGTGATCCAAAAAAGTTATATACTTTCAGTTACACTCCCAGAAGCAGAAACTATAGGTCTAAAGGGAAGTGGAAAAACCTGACTATGCAGTTTAGGAGCTCCAAAAAGCTCTGCTATTTTAGGATGCTCAACATAAAGAAACTTCTAATAGTCAAATAAATCAAACTATTAGCTAACAAGTCAAACAGGATGTTGTGAACATACTTTTATCACAAATGAATATCAGCTAAAGTCACAGATCTATATTCCAAAGGGCTGGTTAACATCTTTTCAATTTCATTAATATAGTCAAATTGACACATAATAACTAGACCACTGTCTTTGTCGACTTTCATAAACCATAAATCAAGTATATTACTACTAAGTTCAACCAACTCTTTCCTTTCTTTGTTGGCTAAGTTAAAAAAATAATTGTCAGCTTTACCTTCAGCCATTCTTAAAATGTTCTGCTCACACAAATCATGAAAGGCAGAGATAGTAGCCTGTAAAGGAGGGCTGAAGCAGCTACATTTCTTAAAAACACATTCATCATTGTATTCAATGTTCTCAAAAACATGAGCTAAATTAAACTTTCTGCAAAACAGTTTCAAATTGAGCAAAGTGTTTTCAATATTTCCTCTTTTACTAGGTATAAAAGACAAAACATTCTGAAGAAGATTAATTTATATACCATTAAAGTTTTCTTTGGATAAATTGTAAGTATTGTCTGATAGACTACAATGTTCAAAAAACTCATTCTTTGAAGCAACATTTAGTATGTACACTTCCTCTGCCTGCTTCTGCTCTTGTTGTGCCGGCCCATTTCTGAGGGAGTGTGTTGATTGGTTGGAGGCATCATGCCGTTCTGAATAGGAGCAGTCCGTTTGTTGGTTATCCTCTCGGATCTCTGTAGAGGCTCGTGGGTTAAAAAACTACCTGTCCATGTTGTCCAGCATCCCTACCACCTTCTGAAGGAAATTCAGTGCCATCACTGCTGAAAATATTGCTGTCTCCATAAACTCCAGGAAGTGGAAAGGAAATACCTGCATCATAGGCTGTGGTGTCTCTAATCAACTTCTTCTTTCTTTCAACTATAGTGAAATCCCCTCTATTTAGGTTAGTAAGGATATTGTCAGCTTCAGCCTTAACATGTTCTTAAGTAGAAAATCTCAATATACTTACATACAGGCCTGGATTTCTGTGTTAAGAGACTGCATCAAAAGTTCATTACGTTCTAGTTACAGCTTAAACAGCTTTAGCCCTGTATCATTAAAAACTTGGTTGTTCATAAAAAGGATCGTCTGGAGACAGGCCAGTAGGGAACTTTTAAACCCTAAGACCTTTTGTGGACAATCTTCAGGTTAGTACACAACAAAAAATAAAAGTTGTCATACAGCAGGCTTTGATATTTGTTAAGCTTCTTGTCGAAACGTTTTAACAAATCATGTGCATGTCAATGAAGGCACTCAAAAATAAACCTCCTTTAAGAAGATTTCATTTTCCTGTGTTGCCTATCTGCAAATGTTTTCTTTGTTTAGTTAAACCTGAAACCTTATGGTATGCAGGGAAAAAACTTCTCTATAATGCAGTGAACATGATTTCTGAGCATTAGGAACCTAAAATAAAAGCTTTGGGAGTCGTTAACTTGGAATAATAGTGCTTCTAGTTTCAAATATTAAGTATATTTTAGCACCATATAATGTACTGAGCTGCTGAAATGTTCTGGATATAGTCATTTTCATAATGGGATTCCACAGTTTGGTTTCAAGATAGGATAATGCCAAAATACACCAAGCTTGCCTTATTTTTATTTGCCAGATAATCTTTGCTGTTCTGTTTTGTTTAATGTATGTTTTATGCCCTAAACCAGAAGAAATATAACTTGTAAAGAGAAAAATGATTTTCCTTTTCTTATAAAGCTTGTTGCTACTATTTATTTACGTTTGGTAACTGGGTAGTGTCCAACTGGGCAAGAAAACAAAGCCCATTTTCAGCTGAAACCCAGGGAGAAAAGCTCCCAAAAGTAAAGATTACAATATTTATAGTTAGATTTGCATGTTACAAATACAAAAAGATTACTAAGAGATTTACATACTAACAAAGTACAGCATAGATTCAGTGAATAATGATAAAATAAAGAAAAAAAATCTAAATTATCCTAGTATGACATCAATAAGACAAAACAATAAAGTGAATCAATATTGAGTTAGAATAGGCAGAAAGGCAGAAGTAGGGTAGTGCCTTTGCTTAGCCAGAGGATGTACAGAAACATAATAATTGAATGGAGAAATAATTAGTAAGGAGCTGTTTGAAGCTATGTGTATTGGGTATAGATAGTAGATGCCGGGGAAGGGAATTCCAAGTTTTTGCTATGGAGGAGCTGTATAAAGAATCATCAAAAGAGTTGTGGGTTTTGATAACTTTAAGCAAGCTTTTATCAGCTGATCTGAGTGAGGTAAGATTAGCATAGGGTTGTATGAGGTTGGATAGGGCTGGGCAATAGTTAGGTTTATGAATAACACAGTGAGCTACTATTAGCTGGTTTAGGGTTAGTAAGTTTGGGAGCTCAATCCAGTTTAGTTTTTGTAGGATGATACAATGGTGAGAAATGTGGGGAAGATTAGCCACAGATTTGGCAATTTTATTATAGCAAACTTCTAGGATATTCAGATCAGATTTACGAAGGTTTGTGAAGACTTGAGAACAATAGAGAAGGGTTTAAAGTAGGAGAGTTCTGGCAGTAGCTATTCTTGTATGGTTAGTAAAACATGGTTTAGCCCTGTAGAGTGCATCTAGTTTTAACTGGACTTTTTTAATTGTTAGAGTGATATGTCTGTCAAATTTTAGATTGCAGTCTAAGCTAACACCAAGGAGTTTGATATGTTCGACTAATTCAATTTTTGTACCATTAGAAGTGAAAACAGAGAGGTGAATTTGTTTGTTTTTTATTAGAGGAATTAGAAAATATGATAAGTTTGGTCTTGTTAGGGTTTAGAATTAGTTGGTGGTCTGAGAAGTATTTCTCAATGTTATGGAGGGCAGTCTCAGGTGCTCCGGTTTCCTCCCACATCCCAAAGACATGCTGCAGGTGGATTGGATACTCTAAATTGGCCCTAGGTGTGCGTGTGAGTGTGCCTTCTGTGGAAGGTTGGGCTGGCAACTCGACACCGTAAAACTCCACTGCCATTCAATGTGCGGACAAGGTGATCCGCTGTGGCGACCCCTAACCGGGAAAAAGCCGAAAGAAGAAGAAGAAGATGGAGGGCAGTCTGAGATTATGCTTCCACCATGTAGTTTTGTTTCTGTGGTTTGAACTGTGTTTGTTCCTTTAGGGTACAGCTGCACCTATGCAGCTGTTTATATGCTGCTATAGTGTGGTGGTGTACATTTCTATGTATTCAGTGCAGTTAAATGGGTTTTGTGGGGATTTGAAGCTTGCCAATGTATCACTTAAGAGTAGTAAGTTTGTCTTATAGAAATTTCTAAAGGTACCACGGGTGGAAGGGATTTCCATTCCATTGATTGTGAACAATATTACTTACACTGTAGATATAGCAAACCTAGAGGCTGATAAATTTAGTTATAACTTTACCTATCTATCACTATTGTCTGTTCCTCAAGATATACCTGAAACTGGCTCACCTCCAGCTATCACACAAGACCAAGTCCCGAAAGTGCTATGAAAAGCTAAAAATGGGTTCTGACAATATCTCTGGATGCATCTTAAATAGCATGAAATATGATTTAGCCACACCCCTAACAAGAGAGGTCAGTCTCAGCCTTGATACAGGTCTTGTAACAACCCAATGAAGAACAGCTATAGTCATTTCCCTGCATAAGGGAGGACCTTTCATAGCCCCAGGCAATTACAGACCCATACGTCTAAACAGCTTCATATGCAAAGCAACGGAAAGACTTATCATGGAATTAATCAATGAGGACATATGGAACCGCCAAATACTGGACCCATCTCAGTTTGAATTCAACAAGGCCAGTTCATGATTAATCAAACAGGTGGATTTTTTTTTGAAAAGGTTAACAAAGCAATTGATGAAGGCAAAATGGTACACACCACATACATCAACCTGGACAAAGTTTGTGATGCAATTCCTAACTAAAACATAGTAGAAAAGCCACATAAACAGGGAATAAACCCCTGTGTCACCTAGTAGATTGCCAATTGGCTCAGAGACAGGAAGCAGATAATCAAAATAGAAAAGCTACCTCCACAAAGAGACCAATCACCACTGGTGTCCCTCAGGGTTCTCAGTTGGGATCTCTCCTGTTTGGAATCTACTTTTCTGAGGTAAAAGCCAATAAAAAAGGGCTCTAGCTGTCTAAATTTGCAGATGACTGCAAGCATAGGGAATAAACCCCTGTGTCACCTGCTAGATTGCCAATTGCCTCACAGACAGGAAGCAGATAATCAAAATAGAAAAGCTACCTCCACAAAGAGACCAATCACCACTGGTGTCCCCCAGGGTTCTCAGTTGGGATCTTTCCTGTTTGGAATCTACTTTTCTGAGGTAAAAGCCAATAAAAAAGGTCTCTAGCTGTCTAAATTTGCAGATGACTGCAAGCTAGGAGCAGTCCTTGAATCCCCAGATGACTTAATATCCTGCTGGAAGGTTTGTCTGAAATAAATAACTTGTGCCAAAATCATGGAATGAAACTAAATGTGAAAAATGCATTATTGCATCCTTTGGGAAGTCATCTACCCTCAGGGAGTTAACAACACTGACAATTTACCCCTAAGAATTGATCCAGATTTCAGGATTTAGGAACTTATGTGGACAGTGACATAACTTTTGACCAACATGTGTCTATTGTTGTAAGAAAGTCCTTCTATATTTCACTATTGCACAGCTTATAAACAAAGGGATTGTGTCTATTTCTAGGGATGTCATTATCCCATCTTAGTCAGCCCCTATTAGGTCAATCATTGAATATAATGCCCCTTTTGGCATGTATCTGTCCAGACACATACAACAACTGAAATGCCTATGGAGATACCTTACTGAAAGGATACAAGACCTAAACAACATGTCCTAAATGGATTGACTCAAAGCTCTGTCACTATACTTCGTATCCTACAGACTGTTAAGAGGTGACCAGTGTCTGCCATACAAAGCATCCTTGGACCCATTACTGATGGATTTACTGCACATCAACAAGTCAAATGGCATCAGAAATACTCGGTCTAGGGATCTAAACCTTTTCTGCAACGTCAACAGAATAGTGTGGAGGGACAGGAATATCTCACAGAGGATATCGCTGCTGTGGAACAGGCTCCCTATTTACATAAAACAAAGTTCATCCCTTTCCATATTCAAGTGCAACTTAGATCTGTGGATGAAAAACAGAAAATTTACCTCAGGACTACTCCCTGTATTTCTAATGGGCAGAGGAAGCTCCTAAAAGCTTTCTCCCATGCATGCATCCCCTCAAATTATCTATGGTATGATTCCATTTTTGTTCATTAGGGGTAATATATAATTACTGACCATGGGATGGGCAAGGCCAATTTCATAGCCAAATAGGATAGGTCATTTGAGCACAAAAAGGGAAATTTGCTAGGCTTAAAATGGTAAGAGCAGCTAGCCCAGTACTTACATATGACCCTATGAAATTTACAAGGGGATGTCACAGGACACCAATGAAAAGTCATGACTTCTTTGGTGAGAAATACAGTTGTTAGTAGGACAGATCTGGGCAGACAGGGAGGTAAGATGCCTACCTGATGCAGTAGCTGGGAGGAGCATGGTGCCAGCCCTCAGGTTTGCAGATGCAGCTGTATTGGGTAACAATGCCTATATAGAGGCAAATTACCTGGTTGGAAAAGGGATCATTCAGTGCAAGATGAATCTGAGGCTTTGTGGAGCAACCTTGGACAAGAGGAATATGTAGCAGCATTTATTCGCCAACTATATTTACTTGATTGGCTAGATTTCACCAAGTCTTTTTCACAGGAGACCCATCATGTTTGGAGCCAGCAAGGACAGTGAAGCATCTTTGGGCATTGTCATATAAACTCTTGCACAGGATATCAGGGAAATGCTTAATCTCATCACTAAGTGCTGTGCAATCAACACCTAGAATGGCTTGAAGGGAATCTCAAATTAATGTGCCCTGTGAAGGATGGCACCTCAAGAAGGAGTCATCCCCAATGTTACCCTGTAGTGTCACTACTAAGGTATGAATCCAAGCACCTGACTTATGGAGAGAACATACAGTCTTCTAATCTTCCAGTGTTGAATGCAAGGGGAGAACTGTCTGTGCCACCACACTGATTAGCTGACAATATCATAACGTTCTTGGATATGCTATCTGTCCCATGTGGCTGAACAATGATTGAATAAGTACTGTATAATTTAGGGATTTGTCTTCTGTGAGGACTGGTGATATAAATGTAGAGATTTAGGTGTACATATTGTTCTCTGCACTTGTCCATCAGGGGAAACAAGATACCAAGTGTTGCCTTAAGCATTTCGTCAGCCAGCATTCAGATTAGTGGGGTTTGGGTGTGTAGAATAGTATCATGCAAATCTTGACCTCTCCTCATTTAAGGTAAACTTCAAAAATCTGAACCAGAAAAGGAAGGTACCAGAGGCAAAAGGACAAGAAAAATATGTGTGTAAACATGCACAGACAAAAGGAGCAATACTGAATAAAAAGATGGGAGATAATGCCTGTGTACACAGTCAAAACCAAAGCCAAACATTGTTGAAATCAGTGGATTTCATAAATAAATAATGTGTGTCTGTGTGTGTGTGTGTGTGTGTGTGTGTGTGTGTGTGTGTGTGTGTGTGTCTGTGTGCACGTGTGTGCATGTGTGTCTGTGTGCACGTGTGTGCATGTGTGGTGTATGTGTATAGGTATCGCAGAAGGAAAAAATGCAAGATAAAAACAAAAAAATCAAAATGGCATAAGAACTGGAAACTGTACTACCAAAACCGATATGTAGTTTAATACCAAACACAGTTAATGTTTCGTCTTATAAAAAACAAGGCAATTTGCAAAGTGATAACCTTTGGCAGCAATATGGAAAGAGGAAGAGAATATGACCATTTCTGACAGTGTGATTATGACATTAGTAACAAAGTATTAAGTAATAATAGTTGCAACCATATGTTAATTAGCAATAACATGGTAGAGTGGGCCTGCAGAGTATGAAATTATCTGTCTGGAGTTTGTATGTCCACCCCATGTCTGTAAATCCTTTCTGAAGGAAATCAGGAAACCTTTTAAAAACATACTTGTTGCTCTATGTGTCACTATATGCTGCATTTACCCTTGTCCTTGTGTCTTATCCTTTAACAAGTAAACATAAAACATATTCGTCTCAGGTTGTTTCACTGATTACAGGTTTTCAATGTCATGAAAGTCTGTTGATTATACAGTGAAACTAAAGAAAAGCATTCTATGTAAAACAAACATTCATTTATAATTTTAACAAGCCTCAATTCAGCCACCAGGAAATATAATATCACAAACTGCATGACACCATAACAGTGTAAATTCATCAAAAATCTCCCCTTCAGTCCTGACCACAGACAAGTTTGGTGTATATTCAAAGATGTACCTAACAGGCAACCACTCGATTATAAACACTAAATAATTGATCATTCTTCTTCTTCTTCTTGTTTTGGCTGCTCCCATCAGGGGTCGCCACAGCAGATCATCTTGCTTTGTCACACCAACCACCTGCATATCCTCTCTCACCACAGCCATAAACCTTATCTTAGGCCTTCCTCTTTTTCTATTACCTGGCAGCTTCATCCTTAGCATCTTTTTCCCAATATACTCTGCATCCCCCCTCATCACATGTCCAAACCAACGTAATCTCTGGCTTTGTCTCCAAACCTTCCAACCTGGGCTGACCCTCTAATATACTTATTCCTAATCCTGTCCATCCCTCGTCACACCCAGTGCAAATCTTAACATCTTCAACTCTGCCACGTCAAGCTCTGACTCCTGCCTTTTTGTCAATGCCACTGTCTCCAACCCATATAACATAGCTGGTCTCACTACCCTCTTGTAGACCTTCCCTTTCACTCTTACTTAGTTTGAAAATGGAGGAACAATTCAACTTTGAACTCCTTAATTGTAGATGCAGTACAGGAATAGATGATAAATGTGAAATTCATTTACTGCCATTGAATTGCATTAATTATAACCCTCGATTATTTATTAAATGAGTCTGTACCTACTATGTTGAAAATGTTCATGGGTGATTGTTATTCCATAATCCATATATGTTTAAAGATCTAATTTCTCAGAAAATAGGGCATATTGTTCATTCTTTCTTCACTGGCCTAACTCAGTTTTATTTTTTCTTAATATTTTTATTGGCTCTTTAAATGAATGTTTGTTTGGCTTCAGTTTTTAATTCTGCATTAATGTGTGTGTGAGCGTGCGTGTGTGTGCGTGTGTGCGTGTTTGCGTGTGTGCGTGTGTGTGTGTGTGTGTGTGTGTGTGTGTGTGTGTGTGTGTGTGTGTGTGTGTGTGGGCAAATATATATGTATATGTGTGGATTTACTTAACATAACAGTCTCTGTTATCCTAAGGTATACAATGAACATGCCTGCATTACAAGTTGTAATGTGGTATCTAGACTTAATTCATATTGTAAGGTAATATGACAACACACCAATATAGTTGCTGTTTAAATACTAGACTTGAAATTCAGATGCAGCTAAAGCTTCTACCTAACATTTTTTAAAATCATAGCATAAAATGAAAGGAAATAAATGTGTCTGTTCTTAGTTTTATATATAATGTTATATGTGTGTTACAGTTTATACAATAAGTAACGAGAAGTAATTTTTGGCATCTGTTTTCATGTTTTAAGAGCATCATTGCAAACTACAGGGGACACATTCAGCATTTGGTGAGTGGAAAAAATATTATGGGTGGCAAGTATAAACATGACCATGGTATCTCATGGAATGCAAGCACAAAGGCCTAAGGTGTTGTTTAGTTCACCTGCTGTTCCACTGCTGGGATTATTCGGTGACTCAGAAAAAACACTGCTCTACCCTTTTAGATATAGAGCTTCCCATATGATGCAACACCCTCACAAGCTAGAGAGAACAGGTAAGAACTGCTTTGATATTAATCTATAAACAGAAGCACAATGTAAGAACAGACAAAAAGTGTCTGGCCTCTGTAGCCTGGCTGTTGTACCTCATCATTGTCACTGAATACTTTTTTTTTTTTTTGGTTTCTGTCCCTTTTTCTTTTTTTTTACAACTCTTTACTGATACCTTTTTACTATATGAGTAAAGCAATATAGCCCCCAGTACAGAACACACGCACACACACACACACACACACACACACACACACACACACACACACACACACACACACACAGAGGATACCTTACATCTCATACAAAGTAATGTCTAAATGAATGTACGTTTCCTGTGCTGCTATTAAATGTGACCAACCTTTCTCCTCTACCTCTGTCCAGGAGATCACAGCTCACCCTTCTATTTTTCCAGAGCACATTTTGGGGTCAGGGACCTTGCCAAGTTTTAATTAGTAAGGAGAAATTAGCTACTTGCTATCTTAACCCATATTGTTACATAAAACACATACATATTATTGTGGCAAAATAGTTGCAGTCATATTTTATTATATACTAGCTGTACCCGCCACGCATTGCTGTGGCTCAGTCTGGTTAAATGGAAAAGAAAGAAAAGAGAAAGCGCACGTTTCTAATATGTTTAATTTCACAATGCTTGTGGGTATACAATATTTTTTGTTGTTCCATTGTCTGTGCAGATATAGAGATTGTCTGGTTTGCCGACTCTAGAACACGCAACATATAATTGTCCATGTGAGAAGCAATCCGTGTGTAGATCTAAATCGCACAATTCTAATGATTGGCCCTGAGCTTTGTTGATGGTGATTGCAAATGCCAATCGAATTGGGAATTGCAATCTCTTAAACTGAAATGACATATCCATTGGAATCATAGGAATGCGAGGAATGAGGACATCTTCACCTTTGAAAGGTCCTGTCAAGATTGTTGCTTCTATGACGTTGTTCATTAATTTTTTTTACTGCAAGGCGCGTGCCGTTCAAAGCTTTGGCTGGTTGATATTTCGCAACATGATAATTGGCACGCCGATTTTCAATTGCAGTACGTGCGGTGGCATCCCTGTCAGATCGAGTGAATTCAAAAATTCTGTTGGATAATTAACCGCTTCATCTGCTTCCACAACAGTGTCGACGGACTTGTATGTGACTGCCTCGCTTTGAATGTTAGACTGAATAATATTGTTAAGTTCATAGACGTCTTTGTTCTTGGCCACAAGAATAACTCGTTCAGTCAGCCAATCGTGATTCTTATAATTGGTTTGAATATTGGGAAATACTTTTTCAATCAATTCTTCTTTTGATGTCACTAAATTGCAGAAGTTATGAGGCAATGAAATTCGTCCTGAGGTCAGATCAACCGGCACCTTTCTGTTCCCAATTTCCAGCAATTGATGTGAGAATATCTCAGCTGATCGATCGCTTTGCAGCTGGAAACGCATATTTGTAGGTAATTTTAATGTCTTTACATGTCGCCACAAAGTAGAGTATTTCAGGCAAGCATTTATTTCGTCCGCTGGTGTCGATCAAGGAGAACAAAGCAGATCTGAAGCTGCAGAACGTGATCGCCGTGCTCGTAACCGTGCATCCTCAAGTCTGGCTGCACATCGCCCTGCTGCTTCCTCGGCACGTATTTGAGCCATTCTTTGTCTGTTTTGCTCATTCGCTGATGCCCGTTCTTCCTCAGTTTGATTTGCAATTACTCGTTGCACTGCTTCCGCTCCGTGAGTACGACGACCTAAGTTTGATCTTCTGCGAGGCATTATTTGGATGAACTAAAGCAGATCGATTACACTGAAAAAGAAGTAAGAAAGTTATAACAAAAACATATAAAATTGCATATTTGTATAGAAATATATAGAATGCATAGTAGGTATATAAAAACACGCGCGTATTTGAATGCAATGTGTGACATCTATATAATAGCAAGTATATAAATATAAAAACACGCGCGTATTCAAATGCAACATTGTGTGAAAATTTCAAAGCAATCGATGAAGAACATTCGGAGATTTAAGATTTTGAACAAACGAACATTTACATTTTTTTTTTATATAGATGATAAAATGAATTACTTAGGAGTATGAGTTAAAAAAGATTCTGTTATGACAGCTAAGGATATGTGGGAAGAGACTAAAGTAAAGATAATACAAAAGCTGGGAAAATAGAAGCTCTGTTTTATGGAGATGGATAGCAATATACAAGCAATGAGAATGCTTTTAGTCCCTTCAGTTTTATACACAGGTCAGACATTTTTATCAACCAGAGGGGGTGTTATGGATAGCAATTAATAAAGAGTTGAAGGATTTTATCTGGTAAGGGAAGAGGTCAGGAGTTAAGTGGGATAAGTTGATCCTTCCAATAGAACCAGGTGGTTTGGAATTACCTGATTTGTAGGGGTATTTCAGAGCTACACAGTTAAGGCACCTTATACATAGCACAAGCAGAAAGCTATAATTCAAAGTGGAAAGGGATGATCATGAAAACAGGGAGAAGCTCAAGAAATAAGGAGAGACTGTGATTTTGGATGCAGATTAACAAATCTGACTGACAAAAGCATACAGAATGTTATATTCATAAAACAGCAGAAAGTATTCTAAGAAGTAGGTCAATATAGGAATGGAGAAAATATATTCTGATGATAGGGATGATGGCATTTAGGGATACAGAGAAGAGGAGGCTGGAATTTACTTGAGAAAACCGGCAAAAGAACTAAGGTATTGAGAACAAATAATTAGAGAGGGACAGGTAATATAGGAAGAGGCCAAGAATTAATTTGCACTGCAGGCTAGAGATTGCCTTTCCTATCAAGGATTAATATCAGTGTACAGGCAAAGAGAAAGGAATTGGGGTGAGGGCCTAAGTGAAAGACCAGCACTAGTAGAGTTTTTAGTGGAATCTAGAACAGAAACTGTTGTTATAAAGGAGATAATTAGTAGGGCATATAAAATATTGCATGGCAACCATAGGAATCAATCAGAGGAGGTTAGAAAGGATTGGGAAGAGATTGGATAAGCAATTCAGAAAGAAACATATATACATGTATACACACACACACACACACACACACACACACACACACACACACACACACACACACACACACACACACACACACGCTGTCACCCCCCAACCCCACTTATCGACATTCTGTACCTTCAACATATTTACTGTTTGTCCATCTGTACTGCTGACATTAAATCGCACCCCTGTGTTTGATCTACAAATGTACATTTGGTCAAACACAGGAGACCCTATATACATACATACATGCATAAATACATATGTGTGTGTGTGTGACAGTGTGTGTGTGTGTGTGTGTGTGTGTGTGTGTGTGTGTGTGTGTGTGTGTGTGTGTGTGTGTGTGTGTGTGTGTGTGTGTATTGGTTCATAGGTTCATAGGTTCATACTAGGCTATCTGCCCTAGGGCATTTATAAGCCTAGCAAGAGTGTGTTTGGCTTTCGCCACCCATTTTAAATTAATTTTGCTATACCCTTTTTCGAGGTTAGTATACTGTGCCTCTGTCTAACAGTGACACAAAAGTGATACCCGGGGTAAACCTACGATCTCCCATCCACTCATCAAGATTCCTCTTGAAGAGAGTTAACGAGGAACTCTGCCTAACCTGGACTGGGATTTTATTCCAGAGTGAAGGGAGCCTCTGGGTTATGAATCTGTCACTCAAGCATGTCCTATTTATTTCAGTGCTGAGGTTCAAGTCTCTCAAGTGCGTGGCTCGATGGGATTTGGATTTTCTGAGGTGCAGCATGTCCATTAATTCCGGGTTGGACATTGCATTATACGTCAGGCACAGATCGCCTCTGAGCAGGCGGTATGCCACTGAGTAGAGCTGGAGTTTCTTTAACCGGGCAGAATATGGCATCTGTTTGAGCCCTTTGATCCTCTTAGTGAGGTACTTTTGGGGTCTTTCCAGTTGCTGCAGGTGTCTGGTAAGGTACATCCCAAAAGGGGCATTGTACTCAATTATGGGCCTGATGAGGGATGAGTAAAGAGGCACAATGACCTCCCCTGATCTAGATGTGAATCCCTTCATGATTAGGTGGGCTATATAAAATGTTTTTCTAACCACTTTGGCCACGTGGTTGTCAAATGAGAGATTGCTATCAACTTGGGTCCCCAGGTCCCTAATTACTTCTTCTGTACTTAATGGATTACCATCTATGTGGTAATTTGTGGGCACTTTGTTTTTGCCAAAGGGGATGACTATACCCTTTTGGGCGTTTAGCTTGAGGCCATGGCTCTGGCACCAGTTGTCTGTTTCTATGAGGCCCTTTTGGAGGATGCTTGTGTCGGCTGGAGAGCCGATTATGGTGCCCAGTTTGCAGTCATCTGTGAACTTGGTCAGCCACAGTCCTTCCATGTTGGCCTGTACCTCCAAGAAATATATACCGAACAAGAGAGGTCCCAGGACTGAGCCTTGTGGGACACCACTTGTAACTGGTTTGGAGTCTGACATGGCTCCAGCAATTCTAACCATGTGGGTTCTGTCCTTGAGCCAGTTTGCAACCCATCTAGTGACATAGGGGTTTATATTTAAGCTGGTGAGCTTATCTATAATGCCCGAGTGGGGTATTGCATCGAATGCTTTTGCGAGGTCCAGGTAGGCTGTGTGGACCACCTTCCCTTCATCAATGGCCTTGGTGACTGTTTCAAAGAAATCGACCAGGTTTAAGAGGCAGGATCTGCCCTTAACAAAGCCGAACTGGGTCCCCAATATCTTTATTTATGAGGTCCATGATGATCCTTTCCATAGCTTTGCAGACCAAGCTAGTCAGGCTTATGGGGCAATAGTTTCCAGGATCCGTTGAGGCACCACCTTTGTGGAGAGGGACCACTGTTGCTGTACGCCACTCTTTGGGTACATATCCTGTAGTAAGGCTGAGACTGAACAGTAGTTTTATGTTTGGGTTTAGCTCTTCTTGGAGTTCATGTAGGATGCAGCCCGGGACACCGTCTGGTCCCATTGATGCTGTGTTTTTTGCTTTGGAGAGGGCAGCTCTTACCTGAGCATCTGAGATGTCAGGGGGGCAGCACTCTGCTGGGATAGATATTTGCCCTTTTGGTGGGGGGGAGAAGTTTGCGCTGAACCTGTCAGCTAGGATGTTGGCAATGTCTGTGGGTTCGGTGTATTTTTTGTCATTTTGGACTAATTCTGAGCATATCTGGGAATTCCCACCCAGGTTCCTAACATAACTAAAGAAAGCCTTGTGATTATCCTTAGTGTCCTGTGCAATTTTTCTCTTGAAGCTGGCCTTAGATGATTTTATGAGTGCCCGTAGTTTTTTGCTAATACTGATCAGAGATGCCTTCCCTTTTTGGGATTTTGCTCTATCATGTAGTAGCTTCCTCCTTCTATTGTATAGTTTGTTTATGGCTGGGGTCCACCAGACAGAACGTCTGCCTTTGGAGGACTGGGTCTTTGTTTTATTTGGGACTGCATGATCCATGCATTCCTGAAGGTGTTCATAGAATGCATTTATAAAGGATTCTGCAGTCTGGGCCGTATTTTCCACAGGCTCGAGGGCTTTGAAGGATTCCACCTCAGTTTTGAGGAGTGTGAAATTTGCTTTAGAGAAGTTTTTCACTGTGGTTTTCTGGGCAGGGGATGGGGTCGGATGTGAATATCCAGTGAGATTAGTTTATGATCTGATCTTACCAGTGAGGGATACACTTCTGGTCTGGAGCATAGAGTCCCCATGTTGGTGATGATCAGGTCCAGTATGTTTTCCCCTCTTGTGGGAGTGGTAACAAGTTGTTCCATAGCATTTGAGTTTATAAATTCTAGGAACCTTTGGGCTAGGGTGTTGGAGCTAGAGTAATGCTCCCAGTCTATGTTTGGGTAGTTGAAGTCACCCAATATAATGGTGTTTGGAGAGACCTTCATATTTTCCAGTGTTCTCAGGAAGGCGGAGTGGGGTTCCTGGGTTTGGGAGGGTGGTCTGTAGCAGGCTATAAACTGGAAGGCAGTTTTACTCACTGTTAGTTGCACATGGATAGTCTCTGATGCTTCGTGCTGTGCCACCAACCTGGAGGTGTGGGTATCTTTGTGAATATTGATACTCCCCTCCTTTTGTGGTTCGGTCCAAGTTTTGGGGCCAAAAGCATGGTATGAGGTATAACCTGGTAGTGCTGGGGTGCTCTCGGAGCCTTGAACCAGGTTTCTGTTACTGCACAGATATCGATGTTCTCCATGCTAAGGAGAGTTTTGAGTGCATGCATCTTGAGGTTTAGACTTCTGGCGTTGAGTAGCATTACTCTTAGTTTCTTATCCCTTGTGATACCTATGGAGGTGGGTTTGTATTTTGAGCCTTGCCTAAAAAGGCACTATGGGGTAACAAGAGCCTTTGCCAATATCCAAAGCCCAGGGTGACAGGTGCAAGCCATCCCTAGCGAAGCATCGTGGCTTGTCGAGCATGTCATCCCAGGCTGACAGGCATTGGATCCCTTTTGAATGACACCAATACTTAAGCCAATTGTTGAAATTGATCATCTTGTCTTCATATTGTGGCATCATTCTTGGTGAGGGTAAGATGCTACTCATGGTCAGGGTCATACCGGCCTGGGCTACATGCTCAGAGAGCTCCTCTATGTCTCTTTTCATGTAGTCCAGGGAGGTACGTCTCAGGTCATTCTTCCTGTGGGTGTGTGTATGTGTGTGTTGGTAGGGAATTGGTTAGAATAGGTAGGTCAAGTTTTTCTTATCTGCTTTCATATTGTCTGTTGCCATGATCAAGTGTCCTAAGTGAAAAAAAAAAAGAATGAAAATCTTTTGTTTAGCAGCTAGCATACAGGAATAAGATTATGAGTTATTAACAAGCTAGTTTCTGTGGTACAGGGTTTGATACTTTGGGGCAACAAGGCATGACAAAAGAAAGACCAGCAAGTTACCCAGGCAAGTATTTTCTTCTCATACAGTGACAAAGCAAATCTGAGAAAGACCCCTACTGCAAGGATCAGTTTCAGCTTATGCATATTAGAATGTCTTGGTTGTTTTGACTATGATTCACAGTAGGAAAACCTGCCAGCAAATCCTAAGGGCAAGTAAGTTCATGAAGCCATCACATGTATTGCAAAACAAGTCTTGCAAGGGGAAGAAATTGCTGGGAAACAAGGAAATACCCAGTACTCATGCAGTCTTATGCATATCACAAATTTCTACAACTGCAACTGAAAAGAAAATAGTCTTTTATGTTTTAGAAATCCATATGCTTGAAAAACAAATAAGGCAAGAAAAGAAACAGGGTTGCATTTCTTTAATTTCATGATCAAGTGTCCTAAGTGAAAAAAAAAAAAAAAAAAAAGAAAATTTTAGCAGCTAGCATACAGGAGGAAGATTATTAGTTATTAATTATAAGCTAGTTTTGTGGGTACAGGTTTGATACTTTGGGGGCAACAAGGCATGACAAAAGAAAGACCAGCAAGTTACCCAGGCAAGTTTTCCTACTGTGAACCAATCACTTTTTTTTTTTTCTCTCAAATTTCTGTCTCCCTCCCCTTCTAACCATCTTTTTTCTGTCTCTTGCTACCTTTTGCTGACCTCCTATAATCCTGCTGCCTTTGCATTTCATCACTATCCTGTTTCCCACCTCTCCTTTTCCAACTGTACCTCCCAACCATTACTAAGTCCATAATACTTGTACCAAACAGATAATATACTTTTCCACCTTATTTTCTGCCTTCCTTATCTTTAACTACATAATTACCTGTTAAAATTCCAACCTGCTCTTTTAACACTTTATATTAACAGATTTCTTGCTTTTTCCTAATACCTAATTTGTTATCATGACTACTGACTAATGATATTTTTCAACTTGACTAATGATATTTTTTAACTTTACTTTGTATTTTAGATACTGGAGCTTATCTCCTTAGCCCCTTAACTGAACTTTGTTTCTCATCTACTCAGACTAGTCCAGGATAACTGTATATTCATTTGTATTTTGCCTCATTACATTATGTTAGTGTTAATTTAGTAATGTTTTTCGTAAACTGTATTGTCTTATTCTGATAGTGGAGCTTTTCTCCTCGGGCCTCTGCTGAAAATGGACATGTATCCAGCCAGACTAGCCCGGTTAACAAATGTAAAATAAAATAAAATAAATAAATAAATAATTTAGCACATATTAAATTAATGGAAGTTTCAGAAAATTAAGCAGAATTTTGGAATGTTTTCCAAGTTACAGCCTGTATCTCTTGCGAAACGAGTTAAGCATGCGGATTCACTGGTTTCTGAAATGATTAACTTCAGTAGCAGTAGAGAATGGAGTTCCCCCAGAGCAGTTGTAGTCACTTGTGTCCCCCTCACATATTTTCCTACACGTACACACGTCACCAGTACTCTGGAACTGTCTGCTCCTGTCTTACCAGAAGTACCTCACCACCCAAGGCAGAATATGAATGGTGGTCATTACCTCTTTATTCCCAGCTACCAGTTTCTCTTTGATTCCCCTTTAGCACACTGGCATGAAGCCAACTGTACCTTATAAAAATGAAATGCCATTGAATGGGAGCTGCAAATAATGACAATGTCAGGCTAAGGCATCTTGCAGCGATCCCTGTTTTTTTTAATTTCATTATAAAATGCAAAATAAAAACTACTTAAAACAAGCAGTAAATATTGCAGAAGAAAATGTCTAAAGCAGTTATTCTGAATAGATGGACATATTTTGCATGATACAAAACTATACGAATGAAAACTTGAAAACGCATAAGCAATATTGACTCAAAAGAAAATCAAAACATTTGCTGCAGCCTAACTTATTATTCCATGAAAACTGCTACCAAAAACTGCTCCATTCAAAAAGCAGCTCTTTCCTGTAACCATTATTATACTGAGTAAATGAAACATTAATGAGTAGTTAGCATATCTAGGGGCTGCATATGAATTCTAAACAGATCACACAGCTTCCATAGCATTTTTGATTGCTACTAGTTGTTTGCTCTGTTGTCACATTTTAAAACAACGCATGTATAAAGTCACTCTTACATATTGATAACATCTCAATGTGTTGATGATTGCTTTGTTGCAGGTGCTGTAGTTTGTTGTGGAGGTTAGGAAACTCAGAGAAGTGAGAACAGATGAGGGTTTTTTTTGTTGTTGTTTTTAACAATTTTTCTCCTCTCTCAGTCTGTGTAACCTCAGAAGTAGTTTATATAAAGATGAGAGTTATGGGGGCAGAGCCATCACATTAGGGGTAAAAGCAGTTATAGCTAAAAGCTGGCCTTAAGTGAAATTGGTTTCCTAGGCAAATGGCTCAAATATGTCCCTCACCACTGCCCACTTCTTCCCCATGCACATCACATGGTGCCCCAGTGACCTCCCATGCGGTTTACACCATCTTGGTCTCCCCACCACCCAGATTACTCTTTTTCCCCTTTTCTCTTCAGTATTTTTTTATTCATTCACTACATCCTAACTCAGCAGGGCTGCATTCTAATAATTGTGGTTGAAATAGTTGAATTAAGCTGGGGGTCTGGTGGCAGTGCCATGAAGATACTAGATGCTCTAAGGTGCATTTCAGAGCTTTTTTAAATAACCTTTTTGTCCAATGATGGCCTGAATAAAGGTCTTAATTAAGGAAAGAAATTCAAACTTACTCTTCAAATTTGCCTTTTCCTGTATCCTTACAAAATACCATAACTGACCAAGATTGTACTGTAATAATAATGGAGTTAAGTCTGCAGGCCACTAGTTCCCCAGAAGATATGGGGTTATAGATCCTCCACGGTGCATTTTAAAACTTTTCCAATCCAATGATGGTGGAAAAAAAATCAAAGGTAACAAAAAGAAAATCCATCTTTTTTTTAAGGAAGAAACAACTTAGAATCCAAAGCTGAATGATCAAAGCTAACAAAATAGCAGTTTATAATAAGCTGAGAAGAGAAATGCTTGCAAGGATGCATAAAATATATATGGGAATAATACTTGCCTTCAGGATCAAAACAAAAAAAGTCAGCACCAGGTGTTGTTGCAGAATCCGTTTATTTGCAAAGTAGCATCATACCGGTTTTGGCACACTAGCCTTCCTCAGTGAATAGCAATGCTAACAAAACCATATGTTTATATACTAATACATCCATACTTCCTATTGTGTCATTTCCTGCAGTTCAATTAATAAATTCATGAACATATAACACAATATAAAATAAACCTACATTATAAGTGGTCATTTAAACCTGGTGAAAACAAACCTCCTAGTTTGACAATCCAATATGTCTCCTTATTATTCAAGATAGAATGCCAGCCTAGTTTATTAGACTGATCTCCCTATATCCAGTCAAGCACTGTAAAGGATGGATAATTTGGTGTTTGTATAAGGCATTGGTCAACCGTTTGTTGTGGATGTCACTGTAATATTCCGACATGCGAATCCATAGGGGATGTGCTGTTTGTCCAATATAAAAAGATGAACAATTGCAGGTAGCCAAATATATAACCCAGTCTGATCCACAATTTCCAAAACAATGTATATCAAATACCCTGCCTGAGTTTTTACTTGTGAATTGTTTAGATTTGAGTATATATTTACAGAAGGAACAGTGTCCACATGGAAATGACCCCAAAAGTTTGTCCCCTGTAATAGTCAATTGATAACACATAGACAAACCACTGTTACACTTCTTATAATGTACAAAATGAGAACCCAGTGTTTTGCCCCTGCAGTATGAAAATAAGCATTGATCCCCTAACATGTGATGCAAGTCTTCATTTGCCATAAGAATGTTCCAATGTTTGGTTACAATATCCCTGATGAGATGGATGTTCCTACCATAGGTGGTTATAAATCTAATCGGCTGTGCTTCCACTGTGTGAGTTCTGTCCTTATATACAAGTAGTTGTGATCTATCCTGAGCAGATGCAAACTGACAAGCAACTTGTATAGCCCATTGTCGGTAACCCTGAGTTTGGAACCTGTATGTCATATCCTGTTGGAAAGTGGCAAAATATTCCTTTTCAGAACAAATCCTTCTAATATGCAAAAACTGTGATTTGGGTATATTCTGTATGGTATGGTGTGGGTGCAGACTAGTGGCATAAAGCAAGTTGTTATATTGGGGGTATTTCCTATACACACTGGTGGCAAGAGACCCATCCTGTTGTTTAGACACTGTAACATCCAAAAAGTTAATACAGTGCATATCAAAGTTTAGTGTGAATTCAATATCCCATTTATTTTCATTTAGATATTGGACAAACTCACCCAAATATTGTTGGTCAACACACCACACCATCCAACAGTCATCAAGGTACCTCCTCCAGATGTCTATCTCATTGATGAATAAATTATGAGAGGTGTCATAAATAAGGTGTTCCTCAAGATACCCCATGAATATATCAGCGTTGATAGGGGTAAATGAAGCCCCCATGGCAGTACCTCTGGTTTGCCAGCAGCATTCCCCATTGAAATAAAAAACGTTCTTCATCAAGACGTGTTCAGCCATACAAACTAATAGAGTGTTAAATCCAGCTGAATAAAGATCTGCCCTCTCCAAACAGTGTACACAGTAGCCATGTTGGTTCTATTTGTGTCTCTGATATAATCCTGAGAAACTCAGTGGTATCTTGGATACGTGCTCGTACATGTTTGAGTATTGGTTTGAGATAATATGTGGAAACTGTTTAAATGGGAGAAGGGCTTTTTGACTTGCCTATATTTTTTGTACTATTTGAACAGTAGGAAGTATTCAGTCACCCGAGTGTGACGAACACTATCTTTTTCTATTCTTTAAGACTACCGTATCTATTGTGTGTGGTACCATTGTCTTATGCAAGCAAGTGACAGCAATTCCCTAATGTAAATTGACATATAGCATCGAGTGATATGGTGTGATAAATCTGTATGGCTTTCTATTGAACATTATAAGATGATTGTGTAGGGGATTATATTATTCATTTGTAAAAATGGGGAATTATTTACAACAATTGTACATGGTTTAGCTCAATCCGGATTGTATTTATACATATTATTTTTGTCTGTTCTCATTATATGATCACCAAGCAAGTTTTAGCTTGTATGGTGCGAACAAGGATTGATTTTTATGCTCATACTGTGGATGTATTGATATAATACATCTCATATACTGCTGTGGTTGTGGACTATTGTTATCATAAATGGTCAGTTACATTCATCTTACCATAGGTTATGATAGGTATTATATTATTGTGGTTTGCTCTATATTTAGGATTGTGAGTCCATTCTTATTGGTTATCTGTTAGCTTTTTCAACATACAGTTTTGACTTCTTTAAATTGGTCCTTTTTGGGACGTCTTATTTAACTTCAGTTCCTTCATCTTCAGATTTCCATTTAATTTTGGGATACATATTAGGGTGAGACCCATTTTTGTGAATAGTGCTTTCTAGCCCCTAATAAACTTACAGAATAACTTTTGTATATTCCATATTGTGGTGAATGGTGGGATATTGCACATCGCATCCCTTACATACATGAGGCTGTTATTTATATAGTAAGGAGTTATAGCTTGCAGGATAATATATTTTGGTCTCATATTTTTCACTCAAGGATTACTGACATTTTGCCTTAATATACATTGGTGTGGCAGATCAGTTGTCACATATAAACAATAATCAACCTATGATGCCTGGTTGGAATATTTAGTATTTGACAGCTTATTTTTTTGGGTTTGGAGGCATTTTCAATTGGTATTGGCAGGTCATCTTTATTTTGTTCATGTTCATCTGATATTCACCAACATTTTCCCTTCCTGTTATATCCTTGTCAGTGTTTTTCATTGTGTGCCGATACTGGAGACTGACCCTATAGTACTTATTTTGAGGTACACAGATCTGGGGTATTATTGTAGGGAGATACATACTGGATGTGCTTGTGATTGTGAAGTGTATGGTCATGGATCTAGATGCAATACTTCAGGGCCTGTGTACCGACAAGAACGATATTGGTGTATTTGGTGTACCTTTTAATCAGGATAACAATTTGGATGTGGAAAACAGGGATCCAGTTGACGGCTGCAATCAATTATTTCAAGGATTAAATAAAAGTATGAAAAGCCTACGTACCAATGTCTGGCACTTTAAATTATTTAAGACTTATTTAAGTAAAAATATTACCCCTTGGAGATTTAGGGTCAAAATACAGCCTTATAGTTGGTCAGATATATGAAACACTGACAAGGGAATGGCGGGAAGCGCAACAGCAAGCCTCCCTTTCTTTTGTTCAGATTTTGGCTAGTTATTATGAACGTATAATAGAGGAGAATGTTGGTGAAGTTAGGTCTGTTTGTAATGATGTGAAGAAATTTGAAGGATTACCTGCATATACCAAATGTATTGCGGTGGTGGTGCTTCGGTAGCATTGTCGCCTCACAGTAAGACGTTGTCCTGTTCAATTCTCAGCTAGAGCATCTTCTGTGTGGAGACATGCATGAATGGGTGTACCTTCATTGAAAGTTGTGTGTCAGGGCTGGCAACTCGGCACGTAAAAATCTACCGCTAATCATTAACGGACCGGAGTTCCACTGTGGCAACCCCTAACCGGGAAAAGCCTAAAGACACAGCAACAACCTGCATATACCAACTGTTTTAATAAATTAACCAAGGATTTGTTGGCTTTTATAAGACAAACTAAGGACAAAAAAATACATAAATTTAATAGGGATGTCACTGATTATCAGAGGGGAAAGCCCTTTGAACATCAGAAATTTGTAAAATTTTCTGAAAGTGGGGATTTTACATATATTCCTTCCAGAAGAAAAAGACCTAGATCTATTTTGAAGAAAATGGCCTCACAGCCTAGATATACTTTGGGGGATGAGTCATCTGCCACAAACATAGATTATCCCAACACACAGGTTTCACCCACACCAAAGAAATTCAGAAATAGTGACCACCATTTAGAATTGGCAAGCATAGGGGTGGGAGGAAGCACAAACACAAACACAGGTACAATGGAGGGACTTCTCCAAATTTTGCTAATGCATTAGAGCTTGATTTTAACATACATAACATCTCTTCTGTCCAGTTAAATGACAATCAAAAGAAATTACTTAATAAAGGTCTTAACTATGTTCCTGGTTTTGTCATTGATGAGAATATAATTGTGAATGATGTCCTGGATTTTTGCCGTAGATTAAATCTAAAAATGTTTTTTGGTTCTAGTGAATCCTCTCAAAGATCTACTGAATTCAGGTTTGGCAAATCAGCCTTTATGCCTACTATGAATAAATATGTTGGTGTCCTTCAGCAATCGGTTCCCAAACATCTGCATTTCAGGTTGTGTGATTCCACTTTGTTGCACCATAATCTTATGGTTCAGGAACAACAGGCTCTTACTGAATTGAAAAATAATGCCAATATAGTGATCACTACTGTGGATATGGGTGTGGCGGTGGTTATATTGAACACAGATTATTATCTGGCAGAGGGAAATGGAGAACTGCCGAACCCTCAGCACTATACGCACATGCCCTTAGACCCTAAACCTATTTTTAAGAAGGAGATAGACTCATTTCTTAACTTAGCAGTAGAGGAAGGTATCATGCAGGAGCCTATGTTGCGCCAACTTATGGTGCAGGATCCACAAAAACAAATTTTATATATTTTACTAAAGATACATACGAGTCTGGATAAACCCCCCAGGAAGACCAATTGTATCAGGTATCGGACCCTTGATGGAACTGCTTTCTGATTTCTTAACATATTATCTCAAACCAATACTCAAACATGTACGGGCACGTATCCAAAATACCACTGAGTTTCTCAGAATTATATCAGAGACACAGTTAGAACCAACATGGCTACTGTGTACACTGGATGTAAAAGCACTCTATACTAACATTTCCCATTGGGCAGGACTAGCAGCACTCCAACATTGGTTGGAGAGGACAGATCTTTATTCAGCTGGATTTAACACTCTATTAGTTTGTATGGCTGAACACGTCTTGATGAAGAACCTTTTTTATTTCAATGGGGAATGCTACTGGAAAACCAGAGGTACTGCCATGGGGATTTCCTTTGCCCCTATCTATGCTGATATATTCAGGAGGTATCTTGAGGAACACCTTATTTATGACACCTCTCATAATTTATTCATCAATGAGATAGACATCTGGAGGAGGTACCTTGATGACTGTTGGATGGTGTGGTGTGTTGACCAACAATATTTGGGTGAGTTTGTCCAATATCTAAATGAAAATAAATGGGGTATTGAATTCACACTGAACTTTGATATGCATTGTATTAACTTTTTGGATGTTACCATGTCTAAATAACAGGATGGGTCTCTTGCCACCAGTATGTATAGGAAATACCCCCGATATAACAACTTGCTTTATGCCACTAGTCTGCACCCACACCATACCACACGGAATATACCCAAATCACAGTTTTTGCATATTAGGAGGATTTGTTCTGAAAAGGAAGATTTTGCCACTTTCCAACAGGATATGACATACAGGTTCCAAACTCGGGGTTACCGACAATGGGCTATACAAGTTGCTTGTCAGTTTGCATCTGCTCAGGATAGATCACAACTACTTGTATATAAGGACAGAACTCACACAGTGGAAGCACAGCCGATTAGATTTATAACCACCCATGGTAGGAACATCCATCTCATCAGGGATATTGTAACCAAACCTTGGAACATTCTTATGGCAAATGAAGACTTGGATCACATGTTAGGGGATCAATTCTTATTTTCATACTGCAGGGAAAAAACCCTGGGTTCTCATTTTGCACATTATAAGAAGCGTACCAGTGATTTGTCATGTGTTATCAATTGACTATTACAGGGGACAAACTTTTGGGGTCATTTCCATGTGGACACTGTTCCTTCTGTAAATATATACTCAAATCTAAACAATTCACAAGTAAAAACTCAGGCAGGGCATTTGATATACAATGTTTTGAAAATTGTGGATCAGATTGGGTTAAATATTTGGCTACCTGCAATTGTTCATCTTTTTATATCGGACAAATAGCACATCCCCTATGGATTCGCATGTCAGAACATTACAGTGACATCTGCAACAAATGGTTGACCAATGCCTTATACAAACACCAAATTATCCATCCCACTGCCCATTTATCCTTTATAGTGCTTAACAGGATACAGGGAGATTGATCTAATAAACTAGACTGGCATTCTATCTTGAATAATAAGGAGAAATATTGGATTTTCAAGCTAGGAGATTTGTTTTCACCAGGTTTAAGTGACCACTTATAATGTAAGTTTATTTTATATTGTGTTGTGTGTTCATGAATTTATTAACTGAGCTGCAGGAAATGACACAATAGGAAGTATGGGTGTATTAGTATATAAACATATGGTTTTGTTAGCATTACTATTCACTGAGGAAGGCTAGTGTGCTGAAACCGATATGATGCTACTTTGTAAATAAACGGATTCTGCAACAACACCTGGTGCTGGCTTTTTTTGTTTTGATCCTGAATGCTTTTTGGCCATTTGCAAGGTTTTTGTAGAAATAATACTTGCCTCCCTACTCCCCACAAAATAGCCACTGTTGTATCCCTCTGGTGTTAGACTGAGATGAGAGTGAAGGCACAAATGACCGCAGCCATATATTTCAATTTGCTGCTGTCATATGTACATTCAGCATCCCTTGTCACCCCGACCCCAAAATTCAGCCACCATTTGTGTATTCATCTGCTGTGAAACTGAAAAAAAAAACATAACATATTTCAATCAGTTGCTGTCATTTATAAACAGCAAGCCTCCTGTATATGCATCTGATATTTGCTTGTGAGATAAGTGAAAAAAATAATGATCACAGTAGTGTTTCCAACTTATTAATCCTAGACAGCACATTGCTCCTATACAAGCTATAGTCATCTTCTGTGCACACCTCTGAGATTTGTGAGGAAAGTTAAATAAACAATGACCACCCTGTCCCCAGTCGCAACACAAGCTATAGTGACTTGCTCACACCTCTGAGTTTTGGGAGAACAAGTAAAGAAATAATGTGTTCCATTCTCCTGATACAAGTTAGAGTGACCTTCTGTGCATACCTTCGAGCAGGGTTGGTTTTATACTAGCTGGAGTTCATGGCAAAGGATACTATTAAAACTGTGTCAAAATCAATTTATACAGCCTGAGATGTGGAGGCCCTTCAACAATCTAAATGTTCTGTGATGCATTTATGCCTTATTCTTAAAAGATAATTGTTTGTATTGCTACACAGAAGAGTTGTGTATGTTTTATATGTACCTGGCAATATCATTTGTGCCCACAGATAAAAATCAGTGGTATCATTTTTGCACACTCATACACTGACACACAGACACACACACACACACACACACACACACACACACACACACACACACACACACACACACGCACACACACACACACACACACACTCACATGCTTACCTAGAGGCAAATTGGAGGAATATCAATTCACCTATAGCATGCCTTTGGACTGATGAAGGAAACCACAGCACATAAACCCACACACAGAGACAAAGAGGACATGCATATTCCACACAGAAGAAGCCACAGCCAAGAACTCAACTTGAGCCAAGCAGTGTGGAATGGCACTGCTATTCACTGTAACACACCACTATGCCAGTAAACATTGGCTTTTCATGCAGCCTGCCCGAAATGGATAACCAAAGAAAGACATTTATCCTGTGCAGTGATGATGTCTGTGATGGAAAATGAAGTAAATTATGGCCAAAGGGTTACTCTTAAATGCAATGTAACTCCTACACACACCTACCCAATAACAAGTGTAAGCCATAGCAATACCATAGCCATAACAATACAAGTTTTATACTTACTTCAGCAAATACAATGCAGTGTGTGACACTACTTCTTCTAGACTAGATCAGTCATTATTTAGCAGTAATCAACTAACAGCAGAGGGGAGTCAATTATTTAAAGATGGCCTCTGCACCCATCAGTTTACAACCACTTTACTGACTCTATATGCCTCAGATGTCTGATTGTGTTAAAAAAGTAAATAAACAACAATGAATAAATAACAAAAAGTATCACAGTAACATACTTCGTTTGTTTAACAAAAACACACAGTAATTACAGTTAAATGCACACTAGTCCTATAAAATGAGATAGTGACTGTTTAAACTTAACAAACAGCAATTGGGTCAATTACTTTCAACAAATGGCTCACCCCCTTACAGCAGTTATAGCCACTTCCATGTGCACTACAGATGACTTATTGTGATAAAAAATTATGGCTGTGTATTATATTGTATTTCTGCTTTGTTCCACAGAAGCAGTAGTCACTCAATGAAGTATTTCAAGTTGCTTCACACAAATTACATTAATTCTGCAAAGCCATAATAATGAGCAAACAACAACAGTTAGTCATATACCCCCACCAGACTTCCCAAGCTCTTTATTTCCAAAATCAACTAAAATGATAGCCGAGGGTCAAAACTCATAGCATTTAAAATGTTCATAAACAAAAACTCACGGTCCCGAGTTGTCCTTCCCACATTGGCATGTTCTTACTCACGCACACACACACACACACACACACACACACACACACACACACACACACACACACACACACACACACACACACACACACACACACACACACACACACACACACTCATATACTCCCTCCAGCACTGTTTGGCAACTATGTAATAGAATTTCTGTTTAACTCTATCATGTCAAGAATCTTTTATTTTACCCCAGCACAGATTGTTGGTGGGATATCACTTGCTTGATTAATATGTAAGAGACTCCCAAGATGTGACATCAAACATAGCAATAGACACATATGATTCTTGTGAGATGCATAAAGTCACATGGTAGGTAAAAAGACTACATTTCACAGCTGCTGTAATTCTGCAATTATACATATAATGGAAGACAGCACTGTGGTGATATATTCAATCTATGCAGACATGTCCCCCAGTCTATTTTAGAAGATTAACTTAAGATCCTTATTAGCACACATTTTCTTTTAAGTGAATCCAAGACCTACTGCCCTAGGCTGGCACAGCTAAAAATGCAGATGCATCAATCATTAAAACATCACAGATAACTCAGATCAATACCAGCTGAAGGAATAAAAAAGCTATTGCTGGCAGCAACATCATAATCTAGATTAATATTAAAGACCCTCAACAATTATATTAAGTACACCAATAAAATGTTGTGTATTACACACTTTTAAAACTTTATTTTTTTCATTAAAACCTTTAAGAATTTGATAATTAAGAATTTAGCTCCATCTTCACAGCTCTAATAAATTCCCATTCACACCAGGGCGTGTAAAATGGAATTGAACTGATATAACTTGCAAGTAGGAAGAAAAAAATAATTGAACTGACACAGTTCAGGAGTACAGAATGATCAGACTACAACTAAAAACACAATAAAATATGTTCTTCTGGTCATAAAGTATACAAAGGCAAATAGAATTAGTGCTTTCATTCCATTAATAACTAGAACTTCTTCAGAATGAATTAATTAAGTTTCATGTCTCTTGCTAAATACAAAAAAATGTTATCAAATGACTTCAATGAGCCAATCAAAATTTTAATATTAATAGATATTAATAAACCTAAAAATCCATAAAAGTTTTTACATAACTCAGTCCCTAAAAACTTCACTTATATTTATATACCAAGTACAAACAAAAATTAATAATCTCTTTTATGTGTATTTCCTAATATTAAAATCACTGAGCCATTAAAAATACTTAATATTAATACATTCATTGAGTCTGGGTTTTTTGTCAGCAAACAATCTAATCTGTCACTCAACTTCCTTATATTCTAAACATGCATTATAATCATCTTCAAATTAATTTAAATTGATAAAGGTAATAACAAACAAATGGAATTTCTTGAAATCTGTACATACTGCTACATTTTTAACTGATCAATTACTAAAAATCTTTATTTTAATGTCTGTAACGTTCATAATTTTTTGATAATTTTCTTATAGTCTTTCCTGCATAAAAACTATAACATGTTTCACATGCCACTAAATAAACAATCTCTTTAGCATTACAATAAAAATCTACCTTTTGCCTAAAAGTGTTTGTTGATCCCTCTTATGAACACACTGGAAGAATTGCTAATGAACCTAAAATATTTACAGCTATTGCACTTGTAGGTTTCAAATACTGATGTATTTTCTTTATTATTTAATCCAGCCTTTTACAAAATTGCTTTAATATTATTATTCCTTTTGTATGTAAACAAAGGCCTATCATCTATTGCCTTTGTCATACCACTATTATCAAAGATACATTTCAAATTATCTAACAGTACTTCTTTTATAACATACATATCTAGAGAAATTGATAAAGGGAAGGTTTTGCTATAAAAATGCTGATCTATAAATTCTGTCTTAAATTTAGTTTTATTAACCCATAAATTCCCTTCTAAACCATTTCTCAAGATTGGCTTAAATTTGTCTTGTCTCATAATTGCAAACTCACTTATGATTTTTTCTTGGAAACTACAATTATAACCTCTCCCAAGAAACAAGCTCTTCAGATTATCAGCATCCAATAGAAATATCCTGTCATCACTAGTAAGCCTACTTAACCTGATGAACTGCCCTTTAACCACATTTGTTTTCATATGATGTTTTCAATGCCCCATTTGGTATGTACCTCACAAGACATCTGCAACAGCTGGAAAAGCCACAGAAATGCCTCACTAAAAGAATCACAGGCCTAAAGCAGATGCCCTATGCTGACTGACTAAAACAATCCAGCTATACTCTGCGGTATATCATCTACTCAGAGCCGATCTCTGCTTAACATACAAGGCCATGTCAAACCCTGAGCTGTTGGACATGCTCCACTTAAAGAAATCCCAATCCCTCAGAGCCACACACTCCAGGGATCTAAACCTTGTCATCACAATGAACAAAACATGGAGGGATAGGTTCCAGACCCAGAGACTCCCCATACTCTGGAATAGACTGCCCATAGAGTCAAACAGACGCCTCCTTGGCCCTCTTCAAAAGGAACCTTGACGATTGGATGGGAGATAGGAAATTCACCCTGAGAATCATGTCAGTCACCCTGCTAGACAGGGGTCCAGGGAGGTAAATATTGTGGGAAAAAACATCCAGGCAATTGTTATGGCTAGGCTTGTATAGGCCCTAGGGCCAATAGCCTAGTACCAACCTATGAACCTATGAACCTATGAACTGGATGCTGACTTTTCAAATGTAAATAATTATTAACAAAAGTGTCTTTACTAAATATTTTCCTTTGAAATTTCTGTTGATTTCATCTAATAAAATAGTTAAATCCAAAAAATTAATCATGTCACCAATACTTCCTCATGTAAATGACAAAAAAATGGTACTAGTGATCAAATCTCTAAAAAAAAGATTGAATTCATCTGAAGTATCAATACAAAATAAATAAATAAATAAGATAATCTATAAAACGTTTGCAAAGATGCACTTTATTGAAAAAACTGTTTTCCTTGAGATATTCCTGTTCCCACCAAGCCATTATTAAATTTGCAAATTCTGGTGCTACTCTAGTACCCATTGCAACTCCTTTCTTTTGTTTAAAACATCTATTGTGGAACATGAAAAAAAATATTTTCTAAAACTATCTTTAAGACAAAAATATGTACTGATGAATATGTTGTCTAATACCATAACTTCCTTGACTATGACACATCAGGAAGTCGGTCTCTCATTGGCTATACCTCTAAGCTAATAAAAGAGCAAAAAACAAAGCACTTTGAGGTCAAAATGTAAGAGAGGAGTAGAGCTAATTTTGGAGGCTGAAATCAGAGTGCTCCTTAAAATGTGAAGCAATTGAGAGGTGTGTTCCCCAAAGACAGATCAGCATTCTTTGCATGTTACTCTATTTCATTTAGAAAGCTAGTAGAACAACAGGGTTTGCATCAATGCATTTTCTGAAGAATAGGAAGCATGGAACGCCAATGGCTGGCATTTGTAACAGGCTATAATTCTCAGTGGTTTCTCAGTAAACCAAAATATTTGTGAGGGACAGGACAAGCACATGAGGCAAAATCAGGGATGTTCTGCAAAAAAAAAAAAAAAAGGGAGCTGCTAAGAACTCTGGCTAGCCACCCATCCACAATATCTGGTTACCTGCTAGTAAAAAGACTGAAAAAATATCAGGCAACACTGGTAGGACAACTTTCTCTTTACACCACAGATATTTGTTACACTTTGAGATTTGTTTACTTTCCACTCCACCCATGATCTATCGATCAGGTTTAGCATAGGTAGAATGAAGCAGGAGGCCAGCAAACTGAATGTTTACAACACTTTGTCCCTAAGGCACTTCATCTGCTTTATCTTCGAGCAGGAGCACTACTTGACATTTATTTATTTTCTTAAAACAAAGAAATGCTTTGTTTCCTTACTTTAAGAAAATAAATAAATAGCTGAACTGTGTCTTATGTGTGCTAGTTCACCTATGTGTAAGGTTAGTCATGGTGCAGCTCCCTGTAAGCAAATGGTTGTTTGAGTATTTTGCATGATTTTTACCACAGTTTGTTAAACTGATATTTTCTTTAGTTTAGATGTTTGATTAATGATGTTTTGCTTCTTCATTAAGGGCAATGCAATGCTTCTTTGCAGACACCTTTCAACCATGTGGAGTTAATGCTTCTGGTTTCAAACAATGGATGCATACCAGAAGATGACAGTATTATACAAATAAGCCAAAATGTGTACACTATGTCTAAAAAATATGATGGCAAAACTCCCTTAAAGCTTTTACTTATAGCTTGTGATGAATGAGATGAATCCACATTGCTTGGAAGAGAATTATTTATTTATTTTAAAAATGTATACAGTATAATATAGAATTACTTCTTTTCAGGGCCACCCTGTGCAATATGATGTGTTACGTCTGAAAGTTTACAAATGGAGATTGAAGGAATCAAACTCAGTACTACAGAATGTTTTTTTAACTGCCCATAATCACAAACCACCTAGACTGATTTATTAATGGAAGAATTCTACTAGAGACAGCAGGAGGAGGAAGAGGTGGAATTGATTGCAGTAGTTGTAATCCCCCCACCCAAGGCAATCCCCAGAAGCAGCTTTTTTTTGAAAATCAATGGAAAAGACTTTTCAAAATGGTAGCATTTAGTCTCCAGTAAAATCTAAAGGTACCCAGATCTGATTCATGTATTGTAAGTAATATACCATTTCTTCTATATAAAAAAACACACACACACAGTGCCAGTATTTCAAACCATGCTTGCTAAATAGAGCTGACCCTGCTTAGTATAGCATTTAATCAAACCAAACTCAGTAACCTCAGTGTGAGTGGGGGAAAACCTGCAACATCAAACCTCTGAAGTTGTAGTGAAAATGTCTAGTTTAGAAAAACTAAAAGTGGTTTAAAGGAAGGACAAGAAAGTAGAGTCTCTATTCAGTGTTTCTTTGTGTGATTGTGTAGTATGAGTAGTAAATAGTGCTTAAAGTATCAGGCCAAATAATTAGAAAATACAATTCAAGAGAATGATGTAAACACTGAGAAACCTGAGCAGAAGATCAGGAAGCAGGAATTTGCAGAAAAAAAGGCTAAACATTTTCAGGCTACCAATAAATGAATGCAGAGTGATAAGTAATCTTACAAACATAAGAGAAGAAGCAGAAAAAGTGAGGTGAAATGAGTTACAGAGCTGTGACTGTGTCAAACTGATTCAGCATCTCTTTGTGCAATACTTAAGCAGTATGTGCTACTAGAAGGTTATGTAACAGCAAATGGAAAAGTAGCAACGCACTCCCACTCCAGATGAAGTCATATGTTACAATCACAGAAGATACCGGTGCCTTATAATAAAATTACAGGACAGTGTTAGGCTGTGTAACTGTCAGCATTACAACTTTACTTGACAGCAGTAGTAGAGGTGCAGTCACAGAAATGACTTTAGGTACAACAAATACACTGTCCTGAAGTAGCTCTCCAGAGTCAGTTTTTTAGGGCATAATAATACATTATTGTAAACACGTATTAGAGAAGAGAATTAGTGCTGTAAAGCATGCCGCTCTGCACTCCCCATGTGTGGACAAGCTCCCTACCCCCCTGAGCTTACATATACTAACTTCATTCCTGCACGAATACAGGGAAAAGATTGCACACAGTGCTACAATTGTTCACACAGTTATCACACCAACATTGATTTTCTATGGAGAACAGCGATTGGGGAGTATGGAACTGATAAGTTTAAATTGATTGGTTGATTGCTTGTCTATTTAGAACCTGTCAAATAGTAACTGAGCTGGTCTGTACGGTTCCTCTGAGGTATATTATATAGTGGCATAGTTTCTATGGGAACTACAGAAATGCATTATCCCATAACTGTTCTGCTAATCTGATGCCCACATAATATTTCATACATTATCATAAAACTGTATCAGTGTGATTTCCAGCTCCACAGAACACTATGAAGGGTACAGAAGTATGGAATGTATCAGGACGCAGCATGAATACTGCTTGTAATTCCTCTGTGAATGAGACAGAGCTGTGATATAAAAAACATAATTAAAAACACATTACTTTGAACATGAGACCAGTGGCACATTCTGAGATGCTGTGACTGACAGCATTTGAAAGTCTTAGAGACAGAAATGACATACTAAATGCAACTCAGAAAGAGTTTCTCCATTTTGTTTTTAGCCCTGTGTCTTAATGTAATTATTTAGTTATTGAAGTACAAACTTTAGAAAATACTTTGGTCAAAAGAAACACAAAACTGCCCATTTGTTAATCCATTTGGACGAACAAAACAGTTGAATACCTTTACTATATAACATTATCTTGAAATGCATGAAATCGTACCTTTAAGCAGTTATGAAATATTTGGGTTTGCTAGGTCTGTTTTGTAAAATGTGCCATTGGCTCAATGAAATGTGCTGAGAAACAAATACAATAAATAAATATTTTTTTTAGTCTTCTCCCATTATAGTGAATAAGAAGACTGGAAACTAGCCTACTTTCTCATAAGTGACCTCAACAGAACTTGAATAAAAGTTTTGTGAAAAGCATAAGGGCAGATTCATAGCCTTATTCATATCAAATTGTCTGCTGGTTGTCACATTTGGATGTTGTCATGATGCCTAATAAACAACACACTAGAAAGAAGTGCACCACATACTGTACAACTTCTTTTAGCTACATATTAGCAATTTTAAGGATAAATCTCCCATGTGCTACATCAATATTTTGTTCCAGGTATAATATATACCTATTTTATATACATTCTATTAAGTAACATTCACTACATTTCATTCAACATTTTAAATTATCCTTTACCTTATATTAAGCATGTCAAGGTCTCTTTTAGAATCAAATCAGGTCTTTTTCATGTCAACAAATGCAGCTTTTCAGAATTAGCATCATGATCAACTTTCAAGCAGTCCCTATATCTAGGTAGTTTCCCCACTGATCTTCCAAATGTAGAAGATCTAATATGATTATTGATCCTATTATGATAAACTGACTCTTGGTTTCTCATACCACAACAGCTCAGTCCCATCAGCATGAATGTAACCTCTTACATTCAATATAACAGAACAACTCACAAATGTCCTTTTGCATGGTCAAAAAACACCTGTAGCCCACACCCTCTGAACCTATATGTGCCATGTCACAACAGCACAACATTAGAAAAGGAGGAACACCCCAAAGCAGAACACAGTGGTCTCAGCAAACCACTAGTATTGTTTTAACATGAGTAAGCAAGTGATTTCTGCGCTGTTGTGCTTTAGGAATACACAGTCCACCCATCCACAACCACTTTTTCCCCATTTTTGCAAATGGCAACAGTGACAATGAATTAGAGCCAAGGTTTTCACCAGCAGGTAGCTAGCCCTGCCATGATAGTTCTTCCACACCAGACACTTGCATGCCCACACATAACCATGGCCAATTTAGTGTGTCCAATCCACCTACTGCATGCCTTTCTAATGTGGGAGAAAACCGGAACACCCATAAAAAACCCATGCAAACACAGGGAGGACATGCAGACTCCACATGGAAGGTGACCCAACTGAGAACCAAACTAGGAAAATTTGGTTTAATTACTCATTACTGAAATATAAAATAACGTCAATGGTTCAAACCTAAATTTCTCCCTGAGACATTCATGTTGTATTATTGCTTAACAGGTTAAGTTAGGTGAGAGAAAAATCACCACATTATATAGGATTACTAAGGAATGTTTCCAAAATCTAGTGGATAACAGAGAAATGCATTGTCATCTGAGGCCTAACTGCTATAGTCATTAATGCATCACATAATTACTAGATGTGTAAAAAGCTATACTGCATATCTGACCAAGCAATTATCTCAGATATCTGCTCCATATACATCATTTGTTACCTAATAATTCAATAAATAATACCAATAGCTGGTGTGCCCCCATGCTAAACCTGCATGTACAGTTATACATGTAACTCACAACACACTAGCACCAGTTAATCCTCATAGTAATTATGGAACTATGTCTGCCAGTCCATACATCAACAAAGCAGCATGGCACAGAATGTGCAACAAAATAGGAGTGATGACATATGCCACATCAATGTAGCCTGATGCCAATCCACTGTCTGTATCCTCATTAGTCATGGAACATGGATTTCCCACTCTGTAGGACATGCAAACTAGCAACAGAAAGAAGCCTATGTATCTTCAGCTTTGTTATACACACTTTTGATGCATCAGCTAATGAAAATGCATAAAAATATATACCAAGATTAATTTCCACGAAGAGCTTCAGAAAAACAGTGTACCACTTTTAAGTCTCTAGATGATGCTCTCCATAAAAAATACAGACACGTGCCCACTACACACATTAGTACAGAAATTTTAAAAAAAGTACAACGGAGAGAATTTGAGGACTGCACTTTGCATTACTATACTCTTTTGTGAAATACTAAGCAAGAAAAGGTGACACAATGACGTGGCACTGAGCAGCAGTGGCATCTATGCATGGGAATCCATAGTCAGTGAGTACCCCATTTTAATGCAAAGCAGGTGTCATCTGCAGTTATGGACAGAAATAACAACAGTGAAAGTTTCTCAATGCCCCATTAACGTGACTAAATGAAAGTGGAAGGTTGAGCATTTGATAAATGCCACTGTGCTGTATTTCTAGTATGATATGCATTGAGTTGCTATAGCTCGGATCAAACTAGAAAGACTAGTTTGCCCAAGATAATCATCAAAGCAAATATGACAATATTTCCTAGCGGGAATGTGCAGAAACATGAATGCACGTGTATTACATGGAGGGACAATTGGGATGTCAAAAGAAAATGGTGGAGCAATTTACATTTAAGAAGGGAGGACCACATTTTTGTTTCAAACAGCTTTGCTGCAGCAACAAAGTACAAGACCAACAGCAAATTTCCAAACATTATCTATAGCAAAACACTGCATAAAGGCAAATATTATAAGAACTTCTCTAAATGTAAAGAATGCTCATTAAGTATGTGAATAAAGCACCATTCATATGCCTTACTAGATACAAATGCATAAGTTGTGAAAATAAATGAATAACAATGATCCTGACCTTTTTGTACAGGTTGGGGGTAGTGCAGTAACAGGTGTCATGCTGAGTGGATGAGTTGATTATGCATTGTGATTATGAATGAATGTGCATGCCAAAAAACAACAAAAATGGGCATGTGACATTGTCATAGGATCCAAAGTTAGATACAAGGAGCTAAGATATTTACAGGTATGTCAACAGCAGCATCAGCTGAAGTGTGATAAATTTCACAAAGGAAACCAGTTTATACTGCTGATGCACAAAAAATACTCACATGGTACTGGTGTCCAGGAACAATTACATATATGGATGAACAGCACACCTGAAAGTAACCCAAAAGACATTTACATCAGTATTTATGCAACCTCTATTCCAGTGCAAAGAAAACACTGATAGGTGTAGAACAGGGAGACATGAGGTCATATCTATGTTTGTTTCAAATGTCTTGTTGCATGAGGCAATCTTGCAAATCAACATAATGGAATTTGTAGAGGTCAGGGTAGATCTGAATACATGTTCCACCATTTGACTGGCAGTTACTGGTTGCCTTATAAGCGTCCATCCAAACACACTTTTTATGCAAGTTGCATTGAAAAGATCTATAAAAAGGGAATGCAGCCATTATGTGTGCCTAATCTTTTTCACATCATATGATGGCAGCACTAAGGAAAATAAAGTTTGAGAACGTAGCTGGCTTAGATGAAGTCACACTAGATATGATCAAGATGCTGGGTGAGCTAGGGGAGAATTGGCTCCTACGATTAGAGAGAAGTATGGTTAAAATATCATATCCCAGGTAACTGCAGAATAATCATTCAATGCATGTTAAATAACCACTATTGGTCATCTGCCCAGTTGTGCAGAAGCAAGTGCACCTTGTGACCACCCACATTGCAGATACGCTGGCACATCCTCCATGCCCACTTAAAGGAGCCTACAAGTAATAAAGCACATTTTTATACTAATTTATAATATCAGAGTTCTTAACATAGAAGGGGTGCTGCTGCCCCCCTTTCATCCTCTATACATATATTATTTACAAAGAACTAGTAAGGGGTGGTGGTTTTAGGAATGTAAAGACCTGGCACCATTACTTGGTTCCAGGAAACTGGTTCTATAGCTGGTGATTATTTTACTGCCATGCTCCAAGGAAGAGGCAGGGTGGGAGAAAACATAAACTTTCAGAGCTGTGATAATTGAGACCTGCAGGTATATAGATTCTTCTATTTCTGTTGAAAAAAAAAAACAAACAAAAAAAACAAGCAACAAGAACATCCCCAAAAGGAAGATGAGATGTGCAGAATGAATAGTCAGATAACACTGAGTGTGTGAAAACCACAAAAAAAAAGTTATCCCTTCAAACTCAGTTACCTCACATTCCTTTACTCAATTTCACAGTAGCATTGGACTTACAAAATGCTTACCATCAAATTCCTATTGGCAAAGATTTCAGACATTTTTTAATATTTTCTTTATCTGGCTTACATTATCAATTCTGCCTTACCCTTTGATCTATTTACTAAACCAAGGATACTAACAAAAGTGTCCAGATACAGTAATCACTTACTGCAGATTTGAGGGTATTCGTATCTTTCCATATTTGCATGATTGTCTTATTTTTGTAGACTCTTTTTTCAATTGCCAAGACTCTCTGACTTGGTTCAAGAAACTCCTGATAAGTCTAATGTTTCAAGTGAACTTCAGAAATCATGTCTAATCCGTTAACACAGAATAGTTTTTATTGAATGCCTTCTGGTTGCCTTCCTCCCTACGAAGAGCTTTTCTCCCACTGAACAAAGTTGAAATGTACAAACATATCTTCTTTACTTTTTGCAACCAGTCTGTGGCTTCTGGCAAGGAATTTCTCAAGGTTCTGAGTTTCATGGCTTCCATGATTATCATGATTCCCTTGACCAGACTTCCCTTGAGAAGACATCAGTGTTACCTCAGTTCAATCTAGTCTCAGCAACAACATCTTTCATCTTTTCAGATTCCAGGGCTGGAGGTTATGAGAATGGATGTACTGTGGTGAGTGGATCAATTGTGTTTTCAAAATATCTGCAAAGACTTCAAGAACTGACATCATGTTCTGTTTCTTATAAATGATTTAGGGGTGCTCTCTGCCTGACTAAAGGCATTATTTAATTAGAATCTGTTTGAAAACTTACTCCAGTAATGTACCTATGCGGAAGTTAACACCAGTGCTGAGAAGTTAATACTAACATAAATTAGTACATGGTAGATCCCTTTCCAAAATTACAGGCTAAGATTATCTTTATAATTGAAACAAATTAGTCATTAAGTTCCTTCAAAAATAATCTTGATACCTATATAGGAAGCAAAAAATATCAACATAGAAATATGGTAATAAGTTTTTTGAAGGCCACCAGAATGTAAGCTTGACAGTCAAATCTATGTAAGCTTGACAGATCTATATAAGCTTGATAATCAACTCTTTTAACCAATAATACAATCACTTTTAATAATTTTAAACAGAATGTCAGCATTTTTGCCTCATAATTGTGTTCTGTTCCTCATTAAATTTGAAAATTTCTGTCAAAAATTTGAAGAGTAAAATAACTAAATAATGACAAACATTTGAGTTTCAGACCATGTCCTCGATTCTAAAAGACTTGCTGTCAGTGTAAGTAGCCACTTACACTCAGAACAGGCTCAGAGCAGGTCTTTGGAATCTAGTCCCAGTTACAAGCCTGTTTATATATAGGCCTTACACCAAAGTAAGTCACTAACACTGAGAGCAAGCATTTCAGAATCAGGGCAGACCTACACCAAGAGCAACTCTTGGAATTTGGCCCAATATTCTTCAGAAAATGCATGCCAATGCAAAATGATTTATTCTAGCAACTTTCTAACTTTATAAAGCAGCTTTCTAACTTTATAACAGCAATATTTAACATTTGTCCCTGATTTTGGACCTTTATCCCCTCATTATTTTTGGCTTTGTCCAGGTTTCTTGTACGTAGAGATTGAGAGGTATGATTCTATCTCATACATGCATTATTGTTCAAGGTGACTTTTGACTAAGTTATTACTGGGAAGGGTGAATGAAGCGATTATTTCAGCATTATATACCTGCAAAAAGAACCACTCATCAAATATGAAAAAATTATTAAGAAAAGAATGACAACATTTTGGAATGTAGTCATACATATACATAGACCTTCTAGCAGCTGTCTTACTGTTTTCATTCATAAGTGACGCATATCTCAATCTAAACATTGGGATGCAGTGGAAGAATCAATTTTCCTGGTCACTCCAGAATGGAGTATACCGTTTAAATTAAAGGGGTGATTACATTTTCTAAATTCTTGTAGATTTCAAATTGTAGGGCTCTGACAGACTGGCACCTCATTCAGCAATGTTTGCCTGCCCATATAGGACACATATTCTGCCTTAATCCTGTTGCTTCTTGGGGTAGGCACTGGCTGTCTAAAACCCTGAACTGGATAAAACTGTTATCGAAAAATGAAGGCGGGATAGTTATATTATAGTTCACTGGAGGGAACTAATGACAAGAAAGGAAATTCAGGAAAGAAAAGGGAAGTGAAGTAAAGGAGCTCCAACTTTCTGGCACATTGATATCTGCAATCATTGTAGTGCCATAGAATCATACGATCATAGGAGGTTAATAGGCTATTCCACCAAGGCCTGAAATAGCACTTGATAAATTTGAAACAAATTATGAAATTTTTGTGAGGGCTCCTCCACAACTTTTGCACAGGAGAGGGCAGTGAATCATAACATCAGGAAGAAAAGAGGATTGCTGCCAGTGTTGTTATATTAGGTTTATTGCAGCCATGCAATGTAATCTATAAAGTACAGTACCACTTTAAGAACTATTACCCATAAGAGTAACTACATGTTAGGTGTCACATGACAGTTCATGCTTCATTTGCCACCATGTTAGTAAACAGAATGGATGCACCCAGCATTGATTTCTGTGTATCTTATGTCCTTATTTACTTGCTTGGCCACTGGATCTGAGTGACTATTTTTATTAAAGGACTTTAAGGCACATTCTTCATCCATACTACCACCAGCAGGTTGAGACCAGTTAGAAAAAAATGTGAAACCAAACTTGATGTACTAGTAGACTAAATTATGAAATTCAGAAGATGAAAAATTCCTAGTCACATGAGTAAAAATGAATGAAACTATGTGAAAACTGACAACTGAAGCAAATAAAAAAATCAAGTTAAAAATGAGCAAACATTGTGAAAAATAAAGCAACATACTGCTGCAAAAGCAACAATTCATCAAAATGAATTAGAATGTGTTCTCAGATGGACCTGCCATTTACTTTTTTACTATAGCAGAAAACATTGGGTCTTCACAGCTAACAAATATCAGGCTCTGTTTTTATTCTAGTACAGCTATAAATCTGACATAACATCTATCCTTGTACTCTCACCAACTGAAATAATAAGTCTAAAAGGCAAATTTGACAGAAAATCATAAACAATGATAGAAATAATTTGATCTTGTCAGTATTGGAACTGGCATAACTGAAAAGCAAGGTGGGGCAAATCACTGTTTTTTTTTTTTTTACTGAACCCCTTCCTCACTGGACTAAGACCAGTGGCTCCTCTACTTGCAATAACTGGCCAGTCATTTCTTGGACACTAGAGCTGGGAATACCCAGGTGAGGAGGACATTGCAGTCCATTTGTTCCTTCCTCGGAATCTCCTGTGCGATTATCTGCTCATGGCATGAGTTGGATGGTACAGAGCAGGCCAGCCTGCTGGTCTAGGAAGGGATACTACCCCTCTACCATTGGAATATCTCCATCTCTTGCAATGGCTTTTCCAAGCTCTACTACTGCTATCTTTTGAATGGAAGCATGCCTTCACATACTGAATTCTTCTGGGTTCATTGAGTGGCTTGCACACAGCAGTGTGGGCTCATTACACTTGGACTCCATAAGGCAAATACCTTGTGCTCCTTTTAGGTGTCACTCAAGTGACAAGCCAGTGCCACCCCCCTCCCCCAGGATGGGTGAGCTGCCAATAGCCACTTACTCCCATCCTCCTCTGGCAGCTTCTGCAGGTGCCCAGGGCATTAACTGAAGTTGGGTTGCCTGAAACATAGTCAGAGCTATATACCTCTATGCCAGGGAACTGGCTTAAATTGCTACTTTTTTCGCCCTTGTTGGAGATGATTTCATAAAGGTATTCTTTAATCTTACTAGAGTAACAAACTGATTTATCTATTATTAAGCAGAATGTAAACAATTCTGTGATCTTAAAAAGATCTTACCATATATACATGTCAATTTTGTTTTTCATTAGAAATGAAGGTTTGCTGTATATTTGTTATTTGTTTTTCACTAGAACTAAAGGACGACAACAATCCATAGATGCCTGTGTGATTGCACTAAAACAGAGCTAAAATTGTGAGCATGATTTATAAACATTGTGAACTCTGCACCAAAAATAATATGCTATAAAATTCATAAAGAATGCTAGACAGTTTGTTAAGATACCGTATACAATCTTACCCCATTTTGTATAAAGTAAATATGTAGATAACTCCCTTCCATATCCTACTTAATTCCCAAAAACAACATTATCAGAGTACCTACTGCACCAATGGTGTAGTCTCTGGAACCATAGCGGCCTACAATCCAGTGGTGTTGTACATGTTAGCACAGCGATTCCCTATCCTACTAATATGTTGCAGTACAAATCCATCAAAAAAGAAAAGAAAAGAAAAAGAAAACATAATTTTCCTTGCACAGTAGTAAAATCCCTACCAGCAACAGAATTTTCTGTCATGCAGGTAAAACAGGTGCCACAACCAGATTTGTCCCTCTCTCATACAGTGATGATGGTAAACTGTCACCAATAGGAGGTGACATAGCATTAGATCACATTATCATAATATGAGAATGACTAGCTCCACTGACATGCTTAATGAATTTCAGATCATATTGAATCACTCCTAGGAGTGATGGTGGATCACAGTACAGTGGGACAATGTAACTTAGGTAGTTCTACTGCACCTTACAACATACCTTACTATGAAGAATTTTACTGCTGTGCTGTGTAAGACTGTCTTGCTCTGCAGAGCTCCCTTCTGTGCTGAGCACAGCAGCGTATAGCATACAGTGATATACTGTGTGATCCTGTACAAAGTTCAACACAATGGGGTGTCTGTTGTAAACCACTATTGAAAAACATGATCCTTGTCTGTGAATCACAATAATGAAATAATGCTATGATGCTTGTCCCCATCAGTGTAATATGTCTATGAAAAGCAAAATGTGAGTTTGGTGAGCTGCGTGATTCATTCCTGAAACTCAGAACTGCATAAAGAAAGGTTCTGAATATATGTCTAGCAGCAAAATCTAACTAACATCGTAATGAAGGCAAGTGCTGAGCATCTAGATGTAAAAAAACAAAATGAAACAAAGATCTGTTAAAAATAAATAGCAGAAATCAGTTGGGTACAGTGCAGTGAAAAATAATCCAAACCATGTATGAGGCCTCTTTGCACCTAGCAATTTGCAATTTGCTAAGTCTTGATGACCGAATTAAAAATGGCAGACATTCAGTTGATAGATGTTGTGTTGTTCAAGGTATTGCTATCTGCATAACAATAAACCACTCCAGCTGAGAACAGAGGCTGCAGAAACTGTTGATAGCTTAATTATTTCTTAAAATGCATGAAAAGTAGCAGAGGAACATATAAACTATTGCAAGTGATTGCTTCAAGTAAAATGTTGACTGTTCAGTCACTGATACACATAGTTCAGGGACTGGAAAATAATTGCATGTGAATGTCATTGATGAATTTATTGTGCATACTGTTTCTTCACAAGGAACAAAAATCTAGCAGAGTTGTCACTGTAGAAATCACTGGACTGAAAAACTGACTACAAATGGTAAGACTTAAATTTAAGCTTGATTTTGGTGCAGAATTTAACAACCTACTCGAGAATGCATTCTAAATCTTGAACTTGACAGGAGCAGTTACTGAATCTAAAGCTATGCTGCTGACTTAATCTGATGATAATTTAACAGCATTAAACCAGAAAGAACTGTATGATTATAAAATGAGACCAGTATTCTTATATTAGAAACTATGTGAATGCAACTATGAAATTATTTCAACAAAATGGTTTGCGACCACCTGAAGGTAACTAAATGAATGCATAATATGTAGTTATAATCATAGTGCATTAGAGAGTAATATGCAATCAGTCAAACCAACCACATACACGTTTGAGCAGTAGATTATAAAAATATCATCAAGGTACCTAGTATAGAAATAGATACTTTCTTGTATATGTCTGTTCTTAAAAAAACATATTCTGCTTCCCAATATGCTATGACTAGGTTTGCAAAGCTTGCATCACACGTGGACCCCATCGCTACCCCAATTTTTTGAAGGTAGTACTCGTCAAACATAATATAGTTATTCGTAAGGATAATATCCAAAAGTTCCCCTACTAATGATATTTTTCACTGTGGTGCCCCTTTAGACCTGAACATTAAAGTTATCAATTCTATTCCTTCTTGATGAGGAACTGATGTATAAAGATCTTTTACATCAATGGTCAACAAATCAAAATCTGCATTAAATTTTAGTTCATTTATTTTCCCTAAAAAAGACCCGGAATCTTTACATATTTGTGATTCATGAATAATATACTTTTTTAAAAACTGCATCTACTATTTTAGCACAGGGGTATGTGATAGAGTTCTGTCCATCCACTAATGGTCTCATTGGTGGGTTGTTTAAACTTTTATGGATTTTGAGGATACCAAATAAAATTGGTATCCTAGGGGCAAGCATTGTCATAAAGTTAAACATATAAACGTCAATTCTTGCTTCAATAAAGAGGTCATTCATATAGCATTTAATACATTGGCAAGCTATATTAAGTTCATTAAGTGAAACATGTTAGTATGAATCCCCTTCCAGGATCTGTTTCATCCTATCTACATACACATATACAATAATATTACAAGTAACAATGAACAAGGAAAGGTACCTCCAGTAAGACAGAGTGAAAGGATTTAGAATTCTAACTTAAACTATGCCAACATGAATGACAATAACCAGCAATCAAATTTTCACAACAACAGAGCGACAGGCACTACTTCAAGACAGCAGACTCAATGTCAGCACAGGAAGAACACTCGCAAAGGCAGCAAAAGCAGGCGGTAACAGCTGAGCTAAACAGTGAATTGAATGTTAACACTTGTAATATTATTACAAATGGTGCAGGGGATTTTAAAATCTTTAATTACTCTACAGTTTCTGTTGAACCAGTCCTTGTGCAATTATTAGCTAAAGGTGTCACATTTGTGTCTGCATGACAGGGAGATTTAGCTAAAACAGTTATGGACATTAAATGTTTTTCCAGGAAATTGACTTTAATAACATTGGGTAATAACAAGGATATTCCTGATGTAGAATTTAAAGTGTCTAGTACATTTAATCCCCCTTGCCCATCCAGTACTGAACTTGTTTGAACGAGTGTGTGAGTTGGACCTCCGTAATGCTTTGGTTGGTCTTAACAGGTATAAGTCTGCTGATACTAATGACAGTCATGTTAATAATGTTAGCAAAGTGGAATGGCAAGCTTTGAATTTGTTGAGATCATCAGCAGTTCGGGCGACTAAACCAGACAAGGGGGGGTGGCTTAGTCATTATGGACAGCAATGTGTATGTAGATAGGATGAGACAGATACTGGAAGGGGATTCATGCCAACGTGTTTGACTTAATGAACTTAATATAGCTTACCAACATATTAAATGCTATATAAATTACCTCTTTATTGAAGCAAGAATTGATGTTCATATGTTTAACTTTATGACAATGCTTGCCCCCAGGATACCAATTTTATTCGGTATCCCCAAAGTCCATAAAAGTTTAAACAACCCACCAATGAGACCATTAGTGGATGGATGGAACTCTATCACATACCACTGTGCTAAAATAGTAGACACAATTCTAAAAAAGTATATTATCCATGAATCACAAATATGTAAAGATTCCTGGTCTTTTTTAGGGAAAATAAACAAACTAGAATTTAATGCTGATTTTGTTTTTTTGACCATTGATGTTTTGTTTGTGTCTTTCGGCTTTTCCCGGTTAGGGGTCACCACAGCGGAACTCCGGTCCACGAATGATTGGCAGTTGGTTTTTACATACCAGCTTGCCAGGCCTGATGCACAACCTTCAACAAAGGTACGCCCATTCACGCATGTCTCCACGCAGAAGACGCTCTAGCTGAGAATTGAACTGGATAGCGTCTTATTGTGAGGCGAAAACGCTACCGCAGCACCACCATTGATGTTAAAGATCTTTATTCATCAATTCCTCATCAAGAAGGAATAGAATGGATAAGTTTAATTTTCAGGTCTAAAGGGGCACCACAGTCAGAAATATCATTAGTAGGGCAACTTTTTGATATTATCGTTAAGAATAACTATATTATGTTTGACAATGAGTACTACCTTCAAAAAATTGGGGTAGCGATGGGGTCCCCATGTGGTGTAAGCTTTGCAAACCTAGTCATGGCATATTGGGAAGCAGAATATGCTTTTAAAAACAGGCACGTACAAGAAAGTATCTATTTCTATACTACGTACTTTGACAATATTTTTATAATTCTAAAAGGTGACTTTGAAGTAGCTTCCCATCTAGTGAGTAATTTAAATAATACCACTAGTTTTTTTTTACAATTTACATTCAATTTTGATCAGGAAGTGATGCTGTACCTGGATATTGAACTTAAAAAGACAGGATTGGGAATACATACATTGCAAATATTTTCAGGAAAAGTATATATTCAAAAGCATTTCTTCACTACACTAGCTACCACCCGTTTCATCAGAAACGATTAGTGGTTAAGGGCCAACTGGTGAGGGCAGCTAAAATGGTAACTGTTGATGCAGATTTTATTTGTGAGTATAACACATTAAAGGGGAAGTTTCTTAGATGCGGGTACCCTAGTATCTTAATAGAGAATTTAGTGCAAGAAGTTCAAAATAAGAGGCATAATGGGATATATACGCCCAACCTTGGGAAGGATGAAATACAGACTGGTGGAGTTGGTCCCTTAATGAATTATGTGAAGTCCATACAGGGTCCTGTCAAAGACACTAGCTTTAAGTCGAGTCTTATAATGACATTTAGTATTACTGCCGCACAGGTTAAAACAGCACTGTCCAAGGCCAAGAATACAGCTTATTTGGGACCTGACTATATCCCTGGCTGTGTTCTACATGAACTACAGAGTGAACTGGTACTTCACCTGTGTGCCCTGTTTAATCACAGCCTCACTTCAGGCTTTGTCCCTACCGAATGGCACACTGCTACAAACATCCCTCTTCACAAAGGAGGAGCGACTACAGACCTTGGGAACTATCACCTCATTGGCCTGATGAGTCTGATATGCAAAGCTATGGAATGCATCATCATGGACCTAATAAACAAGGATATGGGGAATCTCCAAACTCTGCATCCCACACAGTTTGCTTTTGTAAAGGGTAGATCATGCCTGCTCAACTTGATCGACTTCTTTGAGTCAGTCACCAGAGCTGTGGATGAAGGCAAGGTGGTTCATGCAGCCTACCTTGATCTGGCCAAGGCCTTTGATACCATTCTCCACTCAGGAATCATAGAAAAGGTCACTAAGCTAGGCATCAACCCCTATATCACTAGGTGGGTTGCAAACTGGCTCACAGATAGAACCCACAGTGTGAAAGTAACTAATTCCAAGTCAAACTGCTGACGAGTCACGAGTAGAGTCCCACAGTGTTTGTTCCTGTGTCCTCTCCTGTTTGGTATCTACTTCTCTGAAGCCCAAGCCAAAACGAAGGGACTCTGGCTGACAAAGTTCACAAATGATTGCAAGTTGGGAGCTATTATTAACTCCCCAAGTGATGTTGACATCCTACAGAATGGCCTCACTGAGACCAATGACTGGTGTCAGAACCATGGCCTTAAGCTCAATGCCAAAAAATGTGTCATCATCCCCTTTGGGAAAATCCCGGTTCCCATGAATTACCACATCGATGGTAGTCCACTGAACGCAGAAGGCATTATATGAGATCTAGGAACACAGGTTAACAGCAACCTCTCTTTTGATCATCACATTACCACTGTGGTCAGAAAGTCCTTCTATGTGGCACATCTCATTAATAAGGGTATTGCATCCAGGAAGAAAGAGGTCATTGTCTCCCTCTACTCTTCCCTCATTAGCCCAATCATTGAGTACAATGCCCCATTTGGCATGTACCTCACTAGAACCCTGCAACAACTGGAGAGGCTGCAATAGTACCTCACAAAGAGAATATAAGTATATATAAGTATAAGAAAATATATAAGAATTGGAACCTGGTAATGAATGATTCTGGTTTTTCGAGTTTAGTGGGTGAATTTCCCAAGATAATTTGTAGGAGAGGGCTTAACCTGAAAGGCTAACTAGAGTTAAGGAAAACTAGTCACGTTAAACATCCAGGAATGTTTAAATGTGAAATATGTACTTATTGTAGTTATGGATATAGGAAGGGCATTTAATGTTAAAGGGGTTACATATAAACCAAGTAAAAAGTTTAATTGTAACTCCAAGATGGTAGTTTATCTAGCTAAATGTCAATGTTGTCCTGTATATTATATAGGTAAGATGGAACATAAATTTTGCAAGCAGGTATATGAACATTTATACTACATTAATAAAGAAAAGTTGGAAAATCTCCTAGTGAAGCACATTTCAGTGAAGAGGGAACATTACTTTAAGCTTCGTGTAATTGATCAGATATTCCCTGATAGTAGGGGTGGCCCTTACTCTTTAAAATTAAAAGAACTTGAATTTATTGGCAAATTCATCTCAATGCCAACTGTTATCCAGGCATAAATGATGCATGTTCAATTTTATGCCTGCTTACGCTTAGAAGTTTAGTTAGGTAAAACGTAATTAAATATATATATATATATATATATATATATATATATATATATATATATATATATATATATAATCTCGAAATACTAAAACATCGAATTTCAGTTTCTCGAGACCATGAAACCGAATCCACAAAACATCGAAACTACAAAACCCGAGCCCAAAACCGTGAAATTCTAAAACCCAAACTGCACACACCACACCACACATACACCAAAACACCCACATCAAATTTAAAACACAAAACTACACCATACACAACTCATACACACATAAGCAGGGGGCAAGCCCCCCCTGCACCCCCCTACTTATATATACTAACTCTGAGATTGCACATACAAGAAACAAAAGCAAACTCACTCACATTCTCCAATCCCTCGCACACACATCAAACATATCAGCGCACTCACATACACTCTATCTCCCACTCAAAACCCTTACAAAACACTCACTTACCTGACATAATACCTAGATCCACACACGGCACCACACACCATAAACACACAAACCCGGAAACAATGTAGCGTAAGTCCATAACCGCAAATTCAAGATATTCAAATTCGCAATTATGAACTTTCACTATTTTCAACATTCGACTTTATAGTCTTGAGATACAGAAATGTGACATTTCTGTATTTCGAGATTATAAAGTGCTCCTTATATAATATATATATATATATATATATATATATATATATATATATATATATATATATTTTTTTTTTTTTTAAGAACATATGTATACAATTTTTTAGTATGTTTTATTTTTGAACTGCTTGTGGCTGTTCATTTATTATTCATTCTTAATGCCTATCTAACCAAATTATTGATGTTTATCTTGAGTGTGTATAAAGTGGGGGTAGAGTATAATGAGAACTTGCATTTTTATTGGGCAAGTTTTGAACATATGATGTATGGTTAATACCTTTAAAATGTGCTGAATTTAGTTTTGTTTTTATCTGAAGAAGTTTGGTTACTTGGACTAAATGATAAGTGCTTAATAAACATTTGATTGGATTGTTCTGCTCCATTTGGCACCATTTTTTATTTTTGCTTAGTTTGTTGCTATCGGTTTTTGTTTTCTATTTTAGGCAACAGTATCATTTTTATTAAAGTTAGTCTGTCTTCAGATGTGAAGAAGAGTCTGTTTCACCTGTCAATTAAACTTGTAATTGAGTTTATAAGTTATTGGTAGTTAAATGTGAGTGATTTGTTATAGTTATAGTCAATAATGATACCTAGATATTTAATATATGTGTTTCATAGTAATATGTTTATTAACTCGGAGTGCCTGAGTTTTATTGTGATTGAATTTTAGACCAGAGCTTTTGCAAAGAAGTCTAGATTATGTAATAGGTGATCTACTGAATTTTCAATATCATTAGAAGGTATTAATAGGTCACTAGCAAACAGTTGTATTTTGGGGGATAATTTGTCTGACACCTTATATCCTTTAACATTGTCATTATTTCTAACACAATTTGCAAGAGGCTCAATTGCTAAGGCAAACAGTAATGGGGAGAGGGGGTACCCCTGTTTAGTACCTCTTAATATTTTGAATGGGCTAGATAGATAAAATCCAATATTTACATAGGGTATGGACTTTGCATATAGTTTTTTTAATTAATCTTACAAAGGTTGAGGAGAAATTGTATTTTTGCAGAGCTTTAAACAGATATGGCCAACTTAGGGAGTTGAAAGCTTTATCTATATCAAGGCTTAAAATAGCAAGCACATTTTTTTCTTGTTTGCTAAGTCTGTTAAGGAAAGTAATGTAATCACATTGTCTTGTACTTTCCTGTTTTTGCTAAACATGGTTTGATCTTCATGAATTAATATTAGAAGAATATTGTTTAATCTGTCTGCTAAGATAAAAGTAACTTGTAATCAAATGTTAAGTAAAGAAATTGGCCTGTCTGAAGTGCAAAGGTTGGCCTCTTTATTTGGTTTTAAGATGGGAGAAATGATAGAATATTTCCATGAGGGAGGGATGTTTGCTGTAATTTTAACTTCTTGGAATGCACTGAGTAAGATTTTCAAGATGTTATCAGGTAGGAGCTTGTAAAATTCCAGAATTAAACCATCCAGCCCTGATGCCTTTTTTCTTACGATTTTGTATTTGTTTATTTAATACTTTAAAGGAAAAGGGTTTATCTATGTTATTAATATTGTGTTTGGACAACTTCTTTTGAATATTATTAGCAAGAAAGTTGTCTATACTTTTGTTATCACATGTAGAAGAGTTATTATTATTAATATTCTCATAATGGTTTTTAAAGCATAATAAGATGTTTTAGATCTGTAGCTTTGATAGTCTTATTATTTCTGGTATATATTATTTCTCTTATATGGCTTTTTTCATTTAAATGTTTAGGTCTAATCTCAATCTTATGCATACTCTTGGGGTTAATTGAGTAGGATTGTAATCTGATTTTTCCAGATTTATTAATATTTTATGCTACATGATAGCCTGATATTCCTTGTTTAGTTTACATATGTCAGCTAATGCAGATTTATCATTGCTGTAAGTTTTAGTTTTAGTTCATCAATTTCTTTGTGCATGTCTACCAGTTTTTTATCCCACTCTTTCCTTTTATTTATATACCAATATTGACTTTACCATGTAAGACTACCTTTAAAGTGTCCCATAGGATAATATCTGAAACCTTTCCATTATTATTGACGTCTAGGTAAAGCTTTATTTCATCTAGAAACCATTCTTTAAATCCTTGTACTGTTACTAGATAAGCAGGTAGTCTTTGTCAGAAGTTTAAGGGGTCAGTATTAAGTGTTACATTGAAGGTGATAGCATTGTGGTCAGACATAAGGCATTACATTATCAATTTTGGCCAATAAAGAACTGGTTACCAAGACTTTGTCTGTGTTGGTCTGTGTACCAAATCTGTAAGAGTGGTGAGAATATTTCAGGGAGGAAAATGTTTTTGATTTTATACCATCAATGTCAATTAGGTTTCTGTCTTTTATATAGTTGTTCAAGTGTTTGGCAACAAGCAACATCTTGAAAGGCTTAGAACTTGCAGTATCAGTGGAGGTCAAGATACAATTAAAATCACCTGCTAATAGTAACTCACCTTTAGACTTTAATGTTATGGTGTCTAAATGTTTTTTCACAGTTTTAGTCCCAATAACCTAGTATCCAGTAGGTGTTTGGAAAAGTGTACATCTTTTTATCTAGTTTTAATATGACCAAAGCAAGCATACCATCATTGTTCGAATATGAGTCATCTATTTCTGGAATTCTCATTGATTTTCTGTGTAAAATTAGGACACCACTTCTCTTGTGGTTATAGTTTGAACTTAACAAAATCTTATAGTCCTTAAAAGTAAATTTGTTTAGATATTATGTTACTAAGTGAGATTCCTGAATGAAAGCAAAATCTGCTTTATGTAGCATTAAATATTTGTTGACACTACTCCTTTTCATGGGGTTGTTCAACCCATTGACATTAATAGACATGACGTCAAATGTTATTGTTTGATGTAGACTGCTATTATAAGTAAAACTGAAAAGTGCTTTCCTTGATTCATTATGACAAATACAATTTCTAAAACTGTTATAGATAATTTAAAAGCTCTAAATTTGAAAACAATAAAACTGTACATTTTAACAACCTTCTGCACGGATAAACTAAATTCAGGCTTACTATATCTCTTATAGAAGCCACAAATTAACCCTGTCGTGACAGCTAGTGGAAATCCCTAGCTACTGCAGGTTAATAGCAAGCAGAAGGGAAACTGCATGTGCATTAAAAACATGCAAAAGGAAAAATTTGATTTAATATGCCACGGTGGTGCAGCGGTTAGCATCGTCGCCTCACGGCAAGAGGTTCTCCTGTTCAATTCTCGGAGCCTTCTGTGTGGAGTCTATATGTCCTCCCTGCGGTTGAGTGATGTTAAAGACATGCAAATAGGTGCGTGCATAAATAGGTGTGCCTTCTTTGAAGGTTGGGTGTCAGGTTGGCAACTTGGTACCATAAAAATCCACTGCCAATCATTAGCGGACTGGAGTTCTGCTGTGGCGACCCCTAACCAGGAAAAGCCGAAAGACAATTATTATGCTATGTATGCATGAACTAAGAACATGAAGCTGTGTACAGTATTTTGAAATTTTTTATCTAAACAGACTAAATAAGATAAATTGATTAATCCTAATAATTCCTATGAGTAAATACAGGACTAAAATGTAATTAAAACAGACATAAAAGAAAAAAAATGCATTTAAAACTGTCACTGTCAGAAACATATTTGTAATTCTTATTTAAATATAAATGCAGTTCAGATTAAATAAATCAATATTTACAGTAAAACATATGCTTATAAGACTTTTTAGATAAAAATAATTGCTACATTAATGAAAACACAGTTCAAAACGATCATTCATGAATCTGATTGGCTGTTAGAGTTCAGTGAAGAGAAACAGGATCAAAGGTCATGCCTACTTCCTGAAAGACATCACAGATTGTTCCTCATGAGTCTGAGAGCTAAATGAAGCCTTTAGAAGCCCAAGCTTGTCACAAAAGTTGTCAAAATCCATCAAAAAAGTAAGTAGGCAGCAATTTTCTAGCAAAGTGAAGCTTTTAAGCATAAAAATGCTTGCGGAGGTTAATACCAGCTGTGAAGCCATTTTTGAAGCAATAACTTATAAACTGGTGAATATTTAAAATAAAAGCTCCAAATTAACAACCATACACATCTATAACACATTGCAGATGTTCATTTAAGTAGTAAATGTATGTATAATAATAAAATGTAACCACTTTTTTATTAAATACTTAAAAGCAACACAGTGTTTCTCTATCCTGCAGTAATTAAATACAATGACACTATCCCCGGGATTCATGAAGCTTGCGCCAGGCGCAGGCGTAGCGTAGGTGGTATAATGCCAAATATGGCTGCCGAGCGATTCAGGTACGATTCAATTCCACGTGCACTACCAGTGTATGCCAGATCTGTGCAGCTCCCGGCATAGGTATGCAAATCACCCCATGCACAGTACTGCAGCATGCAAATGAAGGTACATAGCGATTCATGAAGTGGCGTACAGAAATGTAAACCAAAAAAAAAAAAAGGTTTACATTTTGACAAACAGAACATCGGAGCCTTGAGAGTGGACCAGACTCATGTATTACAAAGTTAACATATGCCAATGGCTAAATATACAGACAATGGCATAAGAAAAGATGCACAACACATAAAAAATAACATTTAATGTCATGGCCACAGTAACGCAAAGTACAACCGTAGGGCATGTGTGCGCAAATGGGAACACAAGGAAAATATATACAAATGTCATAAAATAGCAATGTAACACAAATCATGATTTCACCATAATAGTCAATGGTATGCATGCTACACCACAACCAAGCTGTAAGGGCTGCTAAGGGCCTGTGACAGTGTTTGGTGCGGTAACTATGAATTAGTAGTCAATGCCATGCAAATGAGGCAAATAATAGTGAATCGCAAACGTCCCGCCGGCCTAAGGATGTACCATACGGCGCAGTGCTACAACAATGATGGTCTGGAAGAATACATGACATCAGCAGTGGGGTGTGCCACTGCAGCTATAAGCACATTGGAGCAATGCAAATCCGGGCTGTCCATTGCTAAGCAAAGCCGCAGGACAGGGGCATGGATGTAGGTATATCTTTTCTTAGCTGAGAGCACACATGGTGCCCAAAAGCACATGTGTACATGGATGAAAATGTGCCCGAAACCCGGTAAGCGGATGCATGCGCCGCGCACCACAACCCAAAAAGGAAGTTTAGGGGAAGACAATAAGGAAATGCCGCAGTAGGGTAATTGGAGTACAACTGAGCAATTAACACCTATTAACGCACAGTGGGCCATTGACGGCAGCTAACAAGGCTGCTAGCAGAAACCTGCAGAACAGGATAGGGGAGGTCTCGGATTGCAAGGAAAAGAGAACTGTAACCCCCGAGCAAAGCAAACCTGCAGTAGATAGGCAATAGAACACATTTCGCAAGACAATCCTGGTTTGGGAAAGTACAAAACAAGAAAGCAGGCTGCTGGATACATGCCAGACAATGGGAGGGGAATTGTTAAGAAAAGTTGAGGCAAGGGCAAGAGGTAATCCATGGCAGCTAAATGTAATTGAACACCAAAAGCAGCACAATCTCAGTACCTGTGGTAAAACACAAGATACCCTGCAGCTCTGAATGTACATACACACCCTATGACATCATCAGTGTTCAAAGCACAATAGTATAAAGTGTGAAGGCACCTCACACACACTTGTGTATTCACAAACACTGCACCATTGGTGTAAACAGACTGGGAACTTTTACATTGTACTTGTTGAGAGCTGCCATAGCTGTGATTCATCTGCATGTGTTGGAGACTGAAGGTGTTGTGGAGGATGATGCTGACAACCACCTCAGGCCCTGGAGGAGGAGAAGAGTGTTCAGACCAAGGGTAACCTACCAGGGGCTACATGATCTGGAGATAGTAGAGCATTACAGGGTGGACAGAGACATCATACAGCAAATAGTTGAGCTGTGATGGCCACGCCTGAGATCCAGAAACAACAGAAGGGAACCCATCCCAGTGGACACGAAGGTATGTGTAAGCTTGAGAATACTAGTCACAGGTACCTTTCAAAGGCCAACTGGAGCTATCATGGGGATCTCACAGGCATCAGCATCCAGGGTACTCCACCATTTCCTGGATGCCATGTTACCACATGCCAGTGAGCATATATACTTCCCCCGAACTCAGGAGGAATTGGCCAGCAATATGCATCTCTTCCACCATGTGGCACACTACCTGGAGGTACTGGGTGCAATAGACTGCATGCACATACATATCAAGTCACCACCCGGAGAGCATGGTAGGTGCTACATAAACTGCAAGGGAAACCACTCCATCAACTGCCAGGTCATGTGCAATGCCCAGGGCATTATCACGGATGTGTGTGCTGGCAGCCCTGGAAGCTACCATGACTCCCACATCTGGCATGCCTCACAGCTGTATCAGGTATTTGTCAAGGGACATCCCATATGACCACCTTGTGGGGCATGCTGGCTATGCACTGGAGCCGTGGATGATGACTCCCATCAGAAATGCACACACACCCATGCAAGAACGCCATAATGAGGCACATGCACAAACCAGAATCATCATAGAGCATGTGTTTGGGATGCTGAAATCACAGTTCCATTGCTTGGACATATCTGGTGGAGCCTTGCAGTACTCTCCAGGCACGTGTGCCCACATCTTCATAGTATGTGCCATGCTACATAATATGATCCTGCGGAAACAGCTGCAGCAGGGACATAATGGTGAAGGCCCTCACAGCCCACCGCAATTGCCAAGGCCATCACAGGCACAGAGGGATTCAGACCACAAACAACCTGTGCCAGCCCCAGTAGGCAGATGGAGGCATGCCCAATATGCCCACACCTTGGCAAAGAGGGAACGTATAGCACATACACTGACAGTGTAGGCCCCTATGGACTGACACAATTCTCCACCTACACACACAGTAAAACGGATGGCACACACACACGACCACCTGCAAATTGTAATGTATAGGTGGCCTACTGTGTGAATCCTACATAGGCAGCCCTCAACTATTGCACACACAACAGCTATTGGAACAAGGAAAGTCAACACCTGAACAGTAAACGAAGCTAACAGCATATGTTGATACTGTATGTATAGGTTCCTAGGTACATCGGTAGGTACATGCCCGATTGTCAGAGGCCATTCAGCAGCCTAGGCAAAATGTGTCTGCTATCGCCACCCCATCAATTAACCAACTGTCCCTCTGTGGAGCAGAGCCAATTGCAGGATCCATGTGTGTAACCACTGTTCCCCACCTACTCTGCATGGATTCCCCGGTGTGTTAATGAGTGCCTCCATATAATGTAAATAGGGATGTAGTGCCAAAGCATGGGGAGTACCCATGACAGGTATCTGCCACCCCAGCATTCTCCAGTTATGGTTGTGTCAAGGTGTAGCACATTACAGTGTGTGGCTCACTCTGACATAGATTCCCAATGCTGGAGCACATCCATTAAACATCACTTGGACATACCATTAATTGGTATCATCCATATGTAAACTAACTGAGTTACACATTTGACTGCAGTATGGAGGAACAGCCATAGTACAGTCCACATACAAAACACCATTAACACCTGTACAAATCCCAGATGACCAAGTGGTAAAGCCACTGACTGTGTTGTGTATGTACCTGGTTCCATGTCCTGCAAGGTCCATTATGTAATCCCAATGGCATGAATAATGGATGTTGGATGCAGGTCATTAGAGCATGTTTAAGCACATGTTAGCAGGTTTATGCAGCGGCAAGTGATGGTAAGCATCGTTTAAACATGACTACATGGATATGCACAAAACACGTCTAAGCTTTGCCGAATTCCGCGCAGATCATGGTCAAAGATGTCCAGAACAGGTGAAACATTATTCACTCTTGTACTAACAGTGCTTGCTTTGAGAGGTAAAATGACCACTGGCAGGCGTAGAACACACAACCATGTACACAATCACCTACCACTAAGCTACCCGAGATGTACCAATGGCAGGTGTGTATTGTGACAGGTTAAAACACAAAAGGGTGGAGTTCAGCAAACAGTATACACCACCATGTACCCAACGAAAGGTGTGTACACTCTCTCTCCCTGTCTATATATATATATATATATATATATATATATATATATATATATATATATATATATATATATATAATATCGATAGAAAGGGTGACAGATGTATGTCGATATATACGGATATACATATATCTGCGAATATATAGACAGGTTAACGACTTGTACACAACCATGGAGGTACAAATAAATAGGATACTGCCAACTACCGAATGTTTTACATACTGACACGCGTAATCACGAGGCTTAAAGACCGAAAGACCACAGTACCGGAACACTATAACCGCGAGTAATATTATCATGATGTTAAGGGACATTTAGTTATTGCTGCTGGTGCTGCGGTCCAGGTAGGTACTGTGTTTAAGTGTGGTTCCGTAGTGTGTGTAAGTGCGTGTTGAGAGTGCAGTGTGTGTTTCTGTGGGACTGTAATGTGTGTGTGTGTGTGTGTGTGTGTGTGTGTGTGTGTGTGTGTGTGTGTGTGTGTGTGTGTGTGTGTGTGTGTGTGTTTGCATCGTGTGTCTGTTCATGCTAACTCGGAGGTAGATTATTACAATAGTTGTGGTCATAGCCGGCTTTAGGCATACGGTTACCACCTGTCCCACTTTGAAAGGAACAGTCCCTCTTTGGGCAGTTGTGTTCTGACAACAAATATTAAAAAGGGCAAATGTACCGAGATTGTAGGACATAATGATGTCCCATATATTATGTAATAGTTGCATTAAATAGTTATTTCTGTCTCTAAAATACGTAAATTGTACAAGAAACATAATAAGCAACTAAAGTGCTACAAGAATAAGGTTTTATTTAGGGCAAAACTAAGTTCTATCCTTTGTACTGACAGTGGGTATGTGTTGGCCTCTAAACCCCGATGTGTGCCCTGCAAATGTTCCATTATGGCCATTTGAAAAGGTGGCAACCCAAGCCAAAGAGTTTGAGTCACCAACACAACTGCAATGAGTGCAAATATCTGTGACAGAAATACATGAGACAGCTTTCATGTAGCAACATTTCATTACATATCGATGTATTTCAGAGGGATTGAAGGATCAACATCACCTGCATGCTATATAGGAACCAATTAACAATGGCTTAATGAATAAGCCTGCAATAACCATAGTATTAGTCTACTAAATGACAGGTCTTCAATTAGGAAGGGGCCCACACACATATGGAATATGTATAAATGCAGTCCCCACAAACCTTTATCTGCTATGTACACCCACCTACATCTCCCCCACACCCGAAACAATTCCAATACAGACTGTGATAACATCACAAACATCCACTCACTCAATGACATCTGCAGAAGTGTTAACATACCTTGTGAGAGACACACTTATAATGGCGCCATGTGAAATCATTGCTGTTGTACAATGGAACAGACGCCAATGTTACAGGTTTTGTTTGCAATAGTCTCATATCAGATGGTTGAGATAATAGCTACACTCACATGTAGAACTATATATTCTAGCCATCACACACAATCCATGGAGGACATGAATTCAAAGTATCTGTGTCTCTCCATATAGCAGTTGCAATTCATCACAATAAAATACATCCAGACCGTCTCCCGCGAAGGTAGGGCAAAAGGACAATGCCCAAGTGGAGTATTCAATTATACCCCACTGTTGCCGTTTAATTGGCCAATGGAGTAGCTGCACAGCTGATGTGCATGTAATAATTTACTCCAAAACACCAATTGGTGGCAGGATACCACATGTTACAGGTATCCACATATAAAACAATGGCTTGGCATACATTCAAACCGTATGCTCATACCATAGAACCATTTAAAGAGGAAAGGAGTAACACAGATATTATCGTAAACTCGGACCACTAAGAAGGCATGTAGAACACTCAGTATGTTAGTGTATGTACTGCCTGTTCTGTATTAATGAAAGTGTACGCAATGCATACAGTGGGAAAAGGTATTATGTAGTGATGTCTTGTTGAGCATAGTAACACTTGTAGAAATTGTGTGTACTGCTGTGGGCCACAAGGTAAACACCTCATACACCACAAGGGATGCTACATAAGGGCTTTAAACATAACAATTCCACTCCAGCCACTGTCGGTGGTAGGGTTTGTCCAACAAGTATGTGCCATAACAGGGGATAGTATATGTTGATATACTGTAACAGTAGGCATATGTATGGGCATATAATGAGAATAACATGCATAAGGTGGTCCTGCTGTGCAATTATGCTTTGCATTATGGGATATGGTTTCAAAAATGTGAAAAGTACAGTATTGTAGGTAGATATGTCAGATATTTTACATAGCATTACTGTTATATTATGCAAACATAAGGTATGTCTATTGGAATGTACAATACACAATAACAGGATACATATGTCTTGTAGTCACCAGACAGTGTAACAGCATGATAGCTAATTGAAATGGAAGAGCTACTCAATTATCCATGCACAAAGGACATGTAATAGCTTCATAGGTTCATAGTTAGGTACTATGCTGTCTGGCCAAGTCCATTTGTAAGCCCAAATACAGTGTTTTCACTGGCAGCACCTCCCTAGGTTAGTGTCCTGTACCTGTGAACAGCACAGCCATTTGTTTCCTGCACCTGTGTACAGTACAGCCACTGCAGTGATCCCTGGCATACATGTCTGTTCCCCATCCACCCATCGAGGTATCTCATGAAGAGTGCTAGTGAGGGTCCCTGCCTGATGTACATAGGAATCATGTTCCAAAGCATGGTGAGTGTCCGTTTCAGGAATGTATCCCTCCAGCATGTTCTACTCATCATTGCATTTGGGTACATATCCCAGAGCATGTTGATCTTAGTGGCGTTTGCTTATGTTGCTTATGTGAAGCATATCCATCAATATTGTTGTGGACATGGGCCTTGTATGTTCAGCAGAGGTCACCTCTGAGTATGCAGTATGCAAATGACTACAGTTGGGGTTTCAGTAGTTGTGCTGCATACGTCATCCTTCGGAGGTGAATAATACTGTTGGTGTGTTAATGTTGCGGTATTTAAAGCTGTTGCTGTTCTGTAAGGTACACCCCAAATGGGGTGTTGTACCCTTGAACGTGTTTCATAAGTCAGTAGTATAGAGGTACAATGGCAGCCTTTGTTCCGGCTACAAACCCATTACAGATTAGGGTGGCCATGTAGAAGGATATCCACGCCCCCTTGGCAATAAGGTTATCAAAGGAGTGGGTGCTATCTACATGTGTACTAAGATCCCTTATAATGTCTTATGTATGTAGGGGACTACCACCTATGTGATAGTCACTGGGTGATTGTTGTAATCCAAAGGGGATGTCTATGCACCTTGTGGCATGCTGCTTGAGGCCATGTTACTGACACCAGGTATCTGTCACAGTGATACCCTTATGGAGGGTGTGTGTATTAGATGGTGAATCAATCATGGCCCCTAGTTTGCAGTCGTCTGGAAACCTATTCAGGGAAAGTCTTTCTGTGCTAGACTGTACCTCAGGGAAGCATATAACGAACATGAGGGGCCCTATGACCGAGGACTGGGGTATGCCAATTGTAACTGATGTACAGTAGGAACTGTGGTATGCTACCCTCACCGCGTGTGTCCTGTCCGTGAGCCATTTTGCATAACATCTCAAGACGTATGGGTCGCTGTGCAGGTGGATGTGTATATTGACAATACCAGAATGGTGAACGGTGTTGAAAGCCAATGAGAGGACAAGGTAGGCTGTGTGGACCTCCTTACCATCATCTACTACCTTGGTAACTGTCTCAAAGGACTCCACTAGGTGTAGGAGCCATGGTGTGGCCCTAACAAATTCAACCTGGGTGGTATCAAAGGTTTGGAGGCCAACAATGTCTCTGTGAATGACTTCTATGATGATGTTCTCCATAGCCTTGCAGAACAGGCTAGTTAGGCGTATAGGGCAATAGTTCCTCTGGTCCTTTGTAGCACCCCCTTTGTGGAGTGTGATAACTGTTTCTGTGCACCATTCAGGGTCCACAATGCCTGATACAAGGCTATTAGTGAATCTGGTGCCCAAGTGGGGAGCCATGTCGTTCTGAGGTTTGTGTAAATCGCAGCCTGGGATGTTGGATGGTCACATGCAGTGTGTGTTCCAGGCTTTAGAGAGAGCAGGTTTGAACTGCGTAGTTGTGACTGCAGGGACTCTGCACTGATCCTGTATAGATTTGGGCCCTTTAGGGTGTGAGAGGGGTGTAAATTTAGCTGCCAGGATGTTGCCAATATCAGTCAGTTCTGTAATGTTTCTGCCTAACTGTTGTATGTCAGAGCAGATGTGGGTATTGCCATCGAGAGTAGTGACATACCTCCATAATGCTTAGTGGTAGCCCTTGGAATGTGTCGCAGTAAAGTTTATGTAGCTAGCTTTGGAGGATGTAAGAAGGGATCCCAGAATCCTACTGAGGCTGACCAGGGAGCTACCCCACCCATAGGAGTGTACCCTACTTTGCAACAGTCTCCTTCTGTTGTGCATTATGTCCATAGCAGTGGACCCCCAGAGTGGCATCCATTATGTAGTGGGTACCATCATGGCTCTGTTTGGGATAGCATGATGCAGTCGTGTAAGTGCTAATGAAGTGCAGTTGTGAATGTTTCTGCGTTTGTAACTATATTGTCCATCTGCACGGGTGTCATGGCGTTTACTACTTCTGTCATACAAAGCGTGAAGTTGGCTTTGTAGAAATATTGTACTGTGTTTTCCGTGAAGGGTGTGGTGCTGGGATGTGGATAACAAGAGTGATTAGCATATGTTCAGAAGTGATCAATGAGGAGATAACCCCAGGTGTGTAACACCAGTCACACATGTTGGTAATGTCCAGGTCTAGGATATTGTTGACCTTGGTGATGGTGTGTATAGGTTGATCCAGCTGATTGGAGTTTATTAATCCATGAAAGTGTTGGCCTAATGTGTTGGTACATGAGTAGGTATCACAGTTAGGAGTGGGGTAGTGTCAGTGTCAGATCAGTAGTTCCTGTTTGAACCCTACTTTCCAGTACACCAAGAAATGAGGGCCATTAACCGTGGGGTATGGTGTCGAATCCGTAGCAAGCTACAATTTTTATAGCAGTTCTGGCCACAGTTAGTTGCACTTGGATTGCCTCTGTTGCATCATGCTAAGCAATCAGCATGGAAGTGTGTACATCCCTGTGAAATATGGACACACCTCCGCTGTGGGTGTTCCGGTCCTGGTTACATGACTGAAAGGTGTGGTCTGCTTAATAGCCTGTCAGTGCAGGGGTTCTCTCTGGAGCCTAGAAGCAGGTCACAGTCACTGCAGAGACATTGAAGTGGTCCATTATAAGGAGTGCCTCAGATGAGTGCATTTGAGATGAAGATGTCAAGCACTGAGTAACATTACCCTCAGGTTTTGCTTGCCTGTACCTGTTCTGGTCATGAATATGTTATTTGAAATGTGTCTAAAACAGGCAGTATAGGAGCATCAAGAGCCTTAGATGTTATCCATAATCCCAGGGCTGACAGGTGCAGGCCATCTGTGCCAAAGCATTGTGGTTTGTCGACCATGTCATTCAAAGCAGACAGATACTGGATACCCTTGGAATGACACCAGAAGCATAGGCAACTGTTGAAGTGAATAATTCTGTTGTTGTACTGTGTCATCAGTCTGGACTAATGCAGAATGCTTCTCAGGGCTTGGGTGATACCTGCCTGGGCTAGACGATCGGAGAGCTATTGCATGTCCCTGTACATGTAGTCCAGGAAGTTACATCTCAGGGCATTCACACTAACGTGGAGAATGACAGTCATATTGTACCTGTTGAGGAGTGACCTGAGTGCATAGGTTATGTTGTGGATCCTGTTACCCGACAGCCAGATGACAGTGACTATTGCCTTGTGTGGCCTGCTGAGTGGGACATCAGTATGACCACCTACAGAGTCACCTATGACTAGTGTGAGGGGTATGTTATAACATCCTATTGGCTGTAGTTGATGGGCACACATGAGTCTGTGGACTATAAGTAATTGGTGTTGTGTTTGGTGATGGGGCTGCCTCTGTTGCCTACATAGAGTAGTATGGAGATGCTCAGCAAATGTTGCACTCTTACTATGTGTGGCCTGTGGTGGTGGAGATCTACTGAGACTATGTGATGAGTGGGGTGTGCTGCAAATGTTTAACATCCCCACATGATTGTCAGGTTAAGTCTGGGTTGGAGAGAGAATTACCTCCAGCATGGCTGCATATGTGCATCTCCCACAGGCTGTAGTGCCGTATGTTAGGAGGTAAGCATTGACTGTGTACATGAGACGATTGCTATTTTGTTCATGTTGCCCACATTCATCATATAGACAGGCAATAACACTGGTAATTGACATTTGGACATGCCTGTATATTCAACCATTTCTCACAAGATATGTGAGGTAAGTGTGTACAACAGCTGTTGTACTGTAAGCATGCTGGAAATGTAAGGACAAACAGTGTTTACCTGTAGGAAATGAGTAGGATTGAGTGATATAGTAATTAGTAGCTCATGAAGTGCGTACATGTTCTGAACAAGTGCTGAGCATGAATAAGCAATACAGATAGGGTGTTGGATAATATAAACTCACTGCCCCCTAACAGGTACACAATCACATATCCATGGACACTACAGAGCCCCTGTAACCATAACTATGATGGTACAAGGTGCACTCAGGCTGCATGTGACCTGTTCAAATCCCTGGTCGTATAATACACATATGGCAAAACAGTTTGCTCTACACATACACTGCCAGGTAAAACATAGGTTCATGGCAGTCTGTGAAAATACTGAATGGATCACACTAACAGTTATCACAACCCACAAAGTGGAGACGCCACTCATAATGGGAGGCACAGCACTATTACCCTGCTGAGTATGGTCTGAAAGTCTATGAACCTTAATCAACGTAGATGTTAGCAGTACAGATGTAGATGACAGTACCGATGAAATCACACTGCATAGCATACCTGTGACAGGTCATAGGACATCATCACCCACACTGTGTTCCACCTACACTCAGTATACTACATGTACCTTCGTATGTCACAGGAGTGTTCTACCAGTGGCCTGTTCACAGAAGCAACACTACAAAATGTGTCTGAGTGACATGTGCATATCACGCCAGTGGCAGCTACAGTAAAACAGGGTTAATGTTTTGTACTCCCCTGTCATTGTATCCCATACCACACAGACAAATGGGAGGCATCTGCATATGTGAGAATGTGAATGGCCATGACCTAGGAGCAATAGCTGACTCAGTGTTGTGGACAACATACAGCATGGGCTTTGTGGTGAGGTGCGTGACATATGTGCACAATCTGACTGCTGCTTATTGCATTGTCACCACTATGTTAATAACCCTGTACCCATTAACTACCACCTAGGCAGCTGTCAACATTATGGACACTGTGTGTAAGGGATGGTGCTGTGCAGTTTACCTCCCTGAACTAGTGACATCACCAGGCCTATTAGGTAGTCATAAGAGGCAACCCAAGTCATGACAGGGTGCCATCCATGAGCATGGAGATCATTGGACAGCCATACTCAGCACTCAAGTGACCAATATCAGATCACATATCACCTTTAAGGGGTATTGGCCATGCTTGAATGGGCGACACCAGCCTTCACAATCCTCATCTCCACTATGCAGCATGCTGCCTACCCTGCATAAAGACATGTACAACACTGTGATGTTGGACATGCTACACATACATATCCTGATCTGAAAGACATACGTCATGGACAGCTACCTTCCTAGTACAAGGGCCGCCACATGCTGGACAGATCCATGTGCCATACATGTGACATACTCCTGCCATACCATGCAGCCCTGTCCAGCAAAGCTGTACATGTCATCTCTGTCATACATGGTGCGATGACTGCATGGAAGATGTATCAATGACTGTCTGGATCAGTAATGTGGCATTGATTCACCTGTTGGCGAGAACATGGCTGTCGGATACAGCTAGAAAACCTTACATCCTATGCCCATACATGGCCCAGGGCATACACACTACTACATGATCTTGGCCGTACATGCTATAGTTGATAACCATTCCTGTGAATACCATCCAACTAGACATGTCCCATGTGTATCACATGTGCAACACAGGCGATACGTGGCAGGATGTTGAACTGCTGTACAGTGCCGTGTAGATGTATATGGCAAAACACATGCATGTAAAGGTTTCTGTGCGCATGTCTGCATTGTCACTGCCCATGTCCGTGAAGGCAGTGTATGTGATGATATGTGACATATACACAGCATCAAAGTCAACAGCATTAATGTGCACACATCCAGGCATGTGCTGATAGGTAAGAACACCAGTACAGGCAAACAGACATGCCCACATCAAGACACGATTTACATGGAGTATGAGCAATGTAATGAGGTGACACACTTATATGGTGATAATATCCAATCCCCATTGGGTGTTACATGTATGTGAAACAAACATGTCAGTCATGTCAGTGTCATGACGATTTGCAAAGACAACTGTTCATAAGTACTAAATGTAATACACATGAATGTGCATCTGTATCTCTGTGCATCTGAGATGCTGTGACCTGTCTCCATCATTATGTCTTACAGATAATGCCTCGATCACGACTGCCAGCATATAGCCGCTTGGAGGATGATGCCCTCATACCATACCTCCATGATAACTATGAGGTACTGTTCAGCCATGTGCCACAGCATGCCCAGCAGCGTGATGACCTGTGGCAGGAACTTCGCAGGAGGGTTAATGATGTGGGTGGCCATAACTGCACCTACCAGCAGGTGCGCAGACACTGCATGGACCTGATCTGATGTGCGAAACAGCATGCCAATGCAATCGCCAGGGAACAAGGTAGAACAGGTGGTGGGCCACCAACCCAGCCCCCACTCACACCTACCGAGGAGCTACTGGCCAGCCTGGGGACCCCATCAGAACAGCATCCACAAACTCTAGCTGCCATCATGGAGGTGGGTGTCTCCCAACCACAGAGCCTGGAGTTGCCTGGTAAGTCACTACTGCACATATAAATATTATATCCCATTTAGTCGCATGTGTCACTGTACACTATGTAATGTAACATCATATGCAAGGTATATTTACACACATGCATACTATAGTATGCTACCCTGTGTATGCACACATGTGCATACTCCATAGTATATGCTATTGTACTGGCGAATGTGTTAACATGCAAAGTGCACCCTGTAGCTGTCATACAGTCATGGATAATGATCAAACTGCTGTGTCACCCCTATACAGGTACCTCTGGCATGCAGCAGAGACAGCAGTCCATTGCAGGTGAGACAGTTATCAGTATCAGGCATGTGAATGCACAGATCTATTCACCATGTGGCCAGTTAACACATGTACACATAATGTATGGTCCAGTCATGATATACAGGTCGCAGCTTTCATCAATCACACTGGCTACCCATGTGCAATATATACAAACCAAATGAAACACCAACATGAAACCACAGTAACTGTCATTGCTAGATGTGTGGACAGCTGTGCATACAACGGTGGAGGCATTGTTCAATGTAGGAATATGTACTATACATCAGAACAACACATGTGGGGTACGCAAACAGTACTACACAGTGAGCTGGGATATGGGCAACCCACATGATTCACCATTGTGGAATGTGCCCCTGCAATGAGTGCAGACATTGTGATGTGCCATCTGACATGTCCTAGACATGTAGTGGTCTGGCTGCAACATTGTCACACTATCCCATAAAACATACCCCACATACCAAACATACAACCCTTTGTCTCTATAACCCTCTGGACACTGGAGTATCTGACATCTATGGGTGTATGTCATATGGGACAACACAGACATGTGACATAGATGGCCATCACACACATCTGGCCAACACATGTTCACACATGGCCATGGAGGATGGCCAGAGACATGTAGTAACACACAGTAGATGTGATGTGTATGTGTGTGCACCCTGTTGCACATTGTCTACACATGGTCCAACTATAGCCTTTGTTGAATGGTTATATAGTAGATGTGGAACACTGGACATCCTAACAGCCTGTGCACAGCTTGTGGAGGTGTCACTTAATTCGACCACATACAATGTGTTGTATATCATGACTGTGTCACAGCATGAAAGTAGTCACCTGTACAGCTTCCACATACATACACAGACACCACATCAGGCCAGCGATATCGTACATTTCCCTTGCTGCTGTTGGACATCACTGTCAGCCGTGCACTTCGTGTGTGTGGTACATAAATGTCATGTGGGACATAGTGTATTGACCAGTCTGCCATGTGTGGACACGGTTGCCAGGCAGCTAAGAAATGTTAGCAGTTGTGCAGGGGTGTCATCGGTATGTCTTCCGGTGACCTGTCACACATGACACAGCATGGTTTAGTGTGTATACACCTCAGCGACGTGGGTCACAATCCACAGTATGTATGTATTGTGTATGCATGCAGTCATGGCTATTCACTGTATGTGTATTCCACACTGTATAGCAATAGAGATGCCTCATGATTCCATGCAATGGCACTGTGTCTGTACTTCACACTGTATAGCAATATAGACACCTCATACCACCCTCAATGGTCATACACATCTGCTAAAAGTGCATTCTATCTGTAAGGCATACAGACAACACTACAATGTGACACCATTACACCGCTGTACATGTGTCGGGACACCATTGTGTCAAACATGTATGCATGTCACTGTACACATCAGCAGATTACATGTCATAATACATGTTAATGTCAAGGACATATGCCTCACATCAGCCATGTGTACTGTTAACCTGTGCTGGTCCACATGGTGTATCACAGGGATGCATGCTTACTACCATGATTGTGTGAAATGCATGGCTTCTGCTATGACACATGCTTGCTGTTGTGTGCAACCCAGGGATGTAATCTAACTAACACTATTAATGTCTGAGCTGCATGCCGTCTGCTGTATCACATGCATGCTGCATGCCTTCTGTCATATCACATGCATGGTTGTCTGTGTGTGTGTGGTGTGTCTGTGTGTGTGTCTGTGTGTGTCTGTGTGTGTCTGTGTGTGTCTGTGTGTGTCTGTCTCTATTGTAATGTAGAGTCTTTGTTTGCCTTCACAGGTGATATAGGTGCGTTGCCCTCCTGTGGTCCATCTGATGTTAGTGTCCCCACAGACTCTAGCAGTGATGAACATATGCTTGAGGTACAGGCAGGGTTGTCAGGGGCTGAATCTGTGCCTTTGGTTGCCATCCCACCTATATCCCCCTCTTCCCCGCATACAGTTCTCATGCCAACACATAGCCCATCACCAGTGGCCATAGAGGAAGGACAGTTACCATGTGTTAGCTTGGAACAGGAATGTGTGGTGGCTATGGAAGGTGTGTCTTCACACCATGGTGTCAGTGAAATGACTGCAGATGTGCCACACAGGCATATGGCCAGTGCTGCTCATAGGAGGACCTCTGGCCAACATGGACCTGCATGACAGAGCACAGCAGCTGGTGTCACCAGACACATGTTTCAGACTGTAATGGTGGCACAGGCACGTGCTGAATGGCAGAACAGAGAAGGGCAGAGGCTTCAGAGGGCTGCTATCCATTCTTTAAATGAAAACATCCAGGCATTGGCAAATGCTCAACAGCAGATTGCTGACGTTTTGGACAGGTGATTAGGTGACATGGTTGGAATCCTTGACCGTGGCATGGCAATCCGTGAACATGAGCTGTCTGTGCTGGAACATCTGGTAGGAGTGAGGTGTAGGCCACGTGGATGTAGGCCAGCTACACCACCTGGTGCAGGTCTACGTGAATGAGATACCTCACATGCCTGCTCCCATAGTGCCAGTAGCAGCAGCAGTGCAGCTGGTGCTGCGCTGTCCACACCAGGACACAGCAGGCCACATGGACATGGCCCTGGGTGGTCCCAGTGGAGACACAGTTCCAGTGGACATGTGTCATCGGACAGTACCCAATCTGTACCTCTGTCTGGTAGTGCCCGTGCAACCCCTGGCAGGCACAGGTCACGTGGCCATGGCTGGACACAGTGAGCTGTACATCCTGGTCTGTACAATCTGGAGCTGTCAATAATACTCCTGTGTAGGCCGGATACATGGCAGAACTATGTGCATACATACACGCACACACCAGTAACATCTGTAGGGCACCAACACCCACATGCATAATAACCACACATGTCCAAGTAGATCACAGGCCCTAACCCACACACATGATGTCATCCACTGGTGCAGCCTAGGCCCCTGGCAAACATTATCACCCTGTGCATATGATGATGCCTGTGCCACATCCCTGTCATCCATACCATTGGTGCAGGGACATGCTCATATGGTCTGATGCACAGGGTGAACAGAATAGTGAGATAGGTGTATACTACAATTGTTGTGTACTGTTGGCATGCAGCAGACATACCATGTAGTACAGGATTAGAATGCATTGTTTTATGTTCACAGTATGTGTCTTGGTAACAACAGTAACAGCATGTTGGTAATGATGCCCTCCGTCCCTCCTTAAGGTCTGATTGCATGTGCCATTACGTAACAGTGTTTGCAGTTAGAATGCATTGTTTTATGTTCACAGTATGTGTCTTGGTAACAACAGTAACAGCATGTTGGTAATGATGCCCTGCTTCCCTCCTTAAGATCTAATTGCATGTGCCATTAAGTACCAGTGTTTGCAGTTTCACATGTGTAAATGTGGAGTACTCACAGGCATGGATGGCAATACCAGCATGCTATATGTAGCCTCAACCTCACTGTTAGAAAGGCTGACATTCCATAGATCTCTACACACCTACTCTCTGGGAGCATGTGAGCTGTGTACTAGGCTACAGTGGCTAGAGATGTGACATCCATACCAGGTAACATCACAGGTACAGCTACATGGTGAGGGGGGTTTACACAGCGTTCTAGCTGATGTCAAGCATAGGGGCCAGTTGATAGCATGAGGACTCGCTGTGTAGCAGTAAAACACTGGCACATTACAGGATGTGAACACACACAGACACACACAGTAACATGCCCACACTCATGGGGTAAACAACACTGTAACACACACTTGATAGAGTTGAGGTGAGGACCCCTGCCTATGTGGTAATCACCATTACACATGACACGACACAAAGAATGAACATGTACAGGTAGTCAGTAAGGCCTAAGACTGACGGCATCAACAGGGTAGTAGATTGCATCACCTTGAGGGGTTAGGGGCCCTATCGGTTCTCAATGGTAGCAGACATCCTCACTACATGCAACAGACAGCCATACATACACACACATACACACACTGGAGTCCACACATGTCATGCACATACAGATAGCTAACATGTGTGTGATACACACACCACCCCTGCCTATGTCTTGCTTTCTACACTGCAGTATGTACAGATCTCTACAACAGTGTACAGGGGTGTGTAACAATTGGGATGTATTCCCCACCATATGTGGCATATATGGTCACACAAGCAAACACACATGGCAGTACTGTGAATCAAACACCTGCTATCTTCTGATACGTCTGACAGACATGCAGCAGTATTGCCTGCATTACAATGTGTACCGACGCTAGCTTTGGCAATTATTCTGCTATATGCACAAGGGAGGACTTAAGTGTTACAGGTGTCAACTGATTTGCAGTCAGTGACACCCTGACCGCTGTGTAGATTGTATATCTTCACCTTCAATTACCAGAAACATAGCTTACTGTTTGCACATGTTATGGTAGGATGGCTTGTGACACACCTGTGAGCTGTCTTCAGCAAACATCCATCTGCAAAGGTGGCCCACCACTTTATGTACACACATCCATCCATACCTGATGTACATCTTACCGTACTGTCAGTATTTCACCATATACAGGTGTCAATGATGGGACTGCATTGCAACTGCATGTTGTAGTAGGACACAGATGAACTGCAAACATCAGCTACTGCTCATGCATGGTAGCTGAATGCACACCACTACATGTACATGTGTATAGGTCCTACATTCCTGTCATGTAGCCATGTTTGTATGCATTGCAATTGGTGAACATGTGTGACATAGCTGACACATGGACTGTTGTATGATATGATAGTTGTCATGGGTAACCAGTACAGTGGGAATGTTAACTCAGTCAACATTGCTACCTTATGTACTGTTAGCATTCAACAGCCATGGACCTACCTTCCATGTGCATGCATGTAATCGCTGTAGCCACGTGTCTGCACAAAGGACAGCATTAGCTATGCTATGTACATATGTGTTGTGTGTGTGTGGGGCATGTACATATCCACGGCGGTTACATGTATGTCACATCCAAACATGGGTGTGTTGCCTGGTGTACAGCAACAGTTATCTGTTACAGCTGTATAAGACCCAGGGCCCCTGTTATGTGTACAGCCGACCTGGTTATGAATAGTGGTATCAGTGCATTGCATAACACATGATGGAACCCTGTCAGTACATGGGTAGTCTGCACAGTTGCTGTAGAGCTAGGTACAGTCCACTGGTCATGAGTAACATGGTGTTGTACTAATGTATGGATGTGGGTTGCTGGTCCAAGGACACGGTGATGTGTGAGGGCTACATACTACAGTGTGGCATTTACCACTGTGATCTGCACCTGACACATCTGTGATGGCTTTTGAGAGTGTACTGGTCAGTACATGTGAGTGGCCTTCATATACGTGGGGACACTAACACATGGAGCGATCCGTAAGGGTCTTATGGCCCACATGCCTGTATCTGAGGTATACAGTGGTAGTGCTACTGTGCACAACTGAGCCTTATGCCAGGTGTTCCTCACTGCACAAATGTCAGTATGCCCCATTGTTGGATCGAGATTGGCAGCAATGATTACGAACACTACACATCTAGCACTATTTAGCATACACATACAATGCAGTTGTCCTATAGGTGTCAGGGTGTTTACCTGGTCTCAGGTTCTTTGTCTATGTATGGTACTACATGTGCGAAGTACCCACTCCTGCCAGGACAACACCACGGGTGGTATTAGTGTGCCAGGTTTAGATTGGTACAGCTAAGGTGATGGACAGCAGCAGACGTTGTGTAGAAGACTGGTGTCAGACATATGTCATACAGTGTTCATGCTAACAATGATGACTATCGACACACTGTACCCTTCCCTGTTTAGAATCTGTGTGCATACAAGACAGCCCTTCACTACTAAGTGTGTGAGCATGCCCAGTACGCCGTTGTGTAGATGGACACATAGTGCATTCCAGACTGACGTGTGTTACTAAGTGTGTGAGCATGCCAGGTGACACCTTGTGTCGGTTGTGTGCCTCTGTGTATGGGCATGACCATTGTTATCCTGTACAGCGATAGTGGTCATCCAAGCAACAGATGGCCATACCCCACTTCAGGATGGATTCCTAGTTTTAACACACTGGTTCACAGGCATGTACACTGTAACTGCCAGCATCCATGTCGATGTCTGCATTCCTAGAAGGTCATATTGACTGTCTTGAAAGGTGTACTGTCTGTGGCGCATCTCGTATCTATGTAGTGTTGTAATAGTGCCCCGTAGATAGCCAGTTGTCCTGCTCACACCACTGCCATGTGTTCATCTCCATCTGCCTTGGGACACTAATATGCTTTTAGACTGATCACACTCCATACAATCCCTATCGGCATCTTTGCCTTTGCTGATAATGTCACCCACCTAGAAGTATGCCTCTGGAAATATTGTGATCCAATAAACTCGGTAGCACATTCTGTAACTGCGTAATGCTGTAGTGTGATAAGTTAGTCAGGTCTATCCTAGCCCTGCTGTGTGTGTGTGTTTGTTTCCAGCTGGGTGGGGATAGAGTAATGTTTTTAGACAGCTCACTCTCCGTACAATCCCTATCAGTGTCTTTGCCTTTGCTGATGATGTCACCCACCTAGAAGTATGCCTCTGGGAGTGCTGTGATCCAGTAATCTCGGTAGTGTGTTCTGTAACTGTGTAATGCTGTAGTGTGATAAGGTAATCAGGTCTATGTTCTAATCCCAGCCCTGCCGTGTGTGTGTGTGTGTGTGTGTGTGTGTGTGTGTGTGTGTGTGTGTGTGTGTGTGTGTGTGTGTTTCCAGCTGCCTGGGGACAGAGTAATGCTTTTAGACAGCTCACTCTCCATGTAATCCCTATTGGTGTCTTTGCCTTTGCTGATGATGTCACCCACCTAAAAGTATGCCTCTGGGAGTGCTGTGATCAAATAATCTCGGTAGCGCGTTCTGTAACTGCATAATGCTGTAGCGTGATAAAATAGTCAGGTCAATGTTATAATCCCAGCCCTGTCGTGTGTGTGTGTGTTTCCAACTGCCTGGGGACAGAGTAATGCTTTTAGACAGCTCACTCTCCATACAATCCCTATCAGCATCTTTGCCTTTGCTGATGATGTCACGCACCTAGAAGTATGCCTCTGGAAGTGTTATGATCCAGTAATCTCAGTAGCGCATTCTGTAACTGTGTAATGCTGTAGTGTGATAAGGTAGTTAGGTCTATGTTCTAATCCCAGCCCTGCCATGTGTGTGTGTGTTTCCAGCTCCCTGTGGACAGAGTAATAGTTTTAGACGGCTCACTCTCCGTACAATCCCTATCAGCGTCTTTGCCTTTGCTAATGATGTCACCCACCTAGAAGTATGCCTCTGCAAGTACTGTGATCCATTAATCTTGGTAGCATGTTCTGTAACTGTGTAATGCTGTAGTGTGATAAGGTAATCAGGTCTATATTCTAATCCCAGCCCTGCCATGTGTGTGTGTTTGTTTCCAGTTGTCTGGGGACAGAGTAACGCTTTTAGACAGCTCACTCTCCATACAATCCCTATCGGCGTCTTTGCCTTTGCTGATGATGTCACCCACCTAGAAGTATGCCTCTGGGAGTGCTGTGATCCAGTAATCTCAGTAGCGTGTTCTGTAACTGTGTAATGCTGTAGTGTGATAAGGTAGTCAGGTCTATGTTCTAATCTCAGCCCTGCCGTGTGTATGTGTTTCCAGCTGCCTGGGGACAGAGTAATGCTTTTAGACAGCTCACTCTCCATACAATCCCTATCGGCATCTTTGCCTTTGCTGATGATGTCACCCACCTAGAAGTATGCCTCTGGGAGTGCTATGATCCAGTAATCTTGGTAGCTCATTCTGTTACTGCGTAATACTGTAGTGTGATAGAATAAACAGGTAGGTGCTTGATTCCAAGGCATGACAGGTGTGTGTGTTTGGCAGTCATACCCTATGTGTTGGTATTTGTGGGTGGCTAGCTTCAGGATGTGTTGAGTGTGTTTTGTTGCTTTCCTATATAGTGTCCACAGATCTCATAATCGCCCAAGACACTGGGTTGTCAACACATACATTCACCAATAGGTCTGGTGAGTAAATGTCAGCAGCCCTACTCTTACCAGTCTGACCTGTGTGACGCAACAAAACACACTTGCCTTGATAGTAACACCACTACATAATGCAGGTGGCACATGTGGTTTCCTTTTCATTCTTGTCTAATGCTTTGGTGTTATGTGGTCCGCTGTTGTGATATAAATGCAATATCTACGTATGTGTGTATATGTATATGTGTGTGTATGTATGTATGTATATGTATATATATATATATATATATATATATATATATATATATATATATATATATATATATATATATATATATATATATATATATATATATATATATAATATATGTAGATATAGATAGATAGACATAGATATATACATATATGTATGTGGACATTAGCACTATTGAATGTTTGTGCTGGATGATCTGTACATGATCACCGTGGATGTATGTATATCTGCCATGGCATAGTGGTAAAGCGCATCATCTGTGGTGTGCAGGGTCCCGGGTTCTAGTCATGTAGATACTGATTATTTTGTTGCTGGGAAGACCAAGGGACATTGAATACGGTGATAGTAAGGCACCTTTAACCAGTTGTGTATGGATCTGAGCGACAGTAAGCAGTGGTTATTAATTTGGAGGGTCAGTATGGGTCATATAACTATGCATTAGAAGACTATACTATGCAGATGAGGTTGACAATAGTGAATCCCGTTTATCCCCAAGATGTGATGCAGATCCCAGGAATGTATGTGTGTAGATAGCCGGGTGCAGGGCTCGAATATAGGTGAAAGCATGGGAGGGGGGTCAGGCATACTGTACGTACATTGGAGACCTGTGCCTCAGGATTGCTCCTGCCTTAGCACACCTAAGCTAGGAGTGTGTCTATACCTGCCTGGTGAAATTGGGAGGGACAACAGCAGTAGTGGAGTAGTCAAGGTGAACAGGCTGCACAAACAGGTGATGATCAGCACAATCAGCAGATTACATGGCCAGCCCACCCCAGAACACTACGGTAATGTGAGCAAGCACCATACACACAGGTTTCTTCCACACTCTACACCGCCGATGTATACATGCGGGGACATTTCACAGCACAGTCCAACCAAATGAGAAGGGCTGCAGCAGGCAACATAGACCAACATGTGCAGGAGGCTGAGGGTGGTGAGGATGTGTATGCTGCCGAACAACCCTTAGTGAGGTGACATATGACTTTACAGACCCAGGGTAACTTACCAGGGGCTACATGAGCTGGAGATAGTGGAGTGCTATGGGGTGGACAGAGACCTCCTACAGCAGCTTGTTGAGTTGTGCCGGCCACACCTGACACATCGAACAGGCCGAGGGAAACCCATCACAGTGGATACCACGGTATGTGTTGGCCTAGGTATACTAGCCACAGGTACCTCCCAAAGCACAACTGGGGATATCATGGGGATCTCACAGGCATCTGCATCCAGAGTATTGCACCAGTTCACAGACGCCATGTTGACACATGCTAGTTTGCACGTACATGTCCTCAACACATGTGATTTGTAGACCAGCTATATGCGTCTCTTCCACCACATGGCTGACTACCCTGGGGTACTGGGTGCTATAGCCTGCATGCACATATGCATCAAAGCACCACCCGGTGAGCGGGGTAGGGCCTACATTAACTGCAGGGGCATACCCTCCAACAGCTAGGCCATATGCCATGGCCAGGGCATTAAACTGAATGTGTGTGCTGTCTGCCCTGGAAGCTATGACGATTCCGATATATGGCATCTGATGCAGCTGTACCACACCTTTGCCAATATGGACATCCCCTACAGTTTCCTAGTGGGGGATGCTAGGTAACCACTGTAGTCGTGGCTAATGACACCCATCAGCAATGCACACACACCTGAACAACCACACCATAATGAGGCAGATGCACAGGCAAGACATATAATTGAGCATGTGTTTGGGATGCTCAGGTCACAGTTCTGGTGTCTGGACACATCCGGTGGAGCCCTGCAGTATTCACCAGCTACATGCACCCAAATTGTTATGGTATGTGCTATTCTACACAATCTGATCCTGCAGTAACAGTTGCAGCAGGAAGAGCATAGGGCAGGGCCACACAGCCCCCCACCAGTGCCAAGGCCTGTACAGGCACAGTGTGACTTGGAGGAGGAACTACTTGAGCTGGGCCCAGTAGGCGAAAGGGCCGTGCACAGTATGACTTGCCCTTGGCAAAGAGGCAACACATGGCATATGCACTGACACAGTAGGTACCCAGGGATTTCACCCTCTCTGACTCGCACAGACAGTACAATGGATGCCAAACATGACACTACCTGTGCTCAGCCATGTATAGGAAGTGCACTGTGTGCATCCGACATAGGCAGCCCTCCAGCACCATCCTCAGGTCCGGAACACCCCCAAGGTAAGTCAATCAACCTAACAATTGGCAGTTGTATTAGAATGTGTATTTACCCATTGCTATGGTATGGATGTGAGCATACAAGAGAATTTGGTGGCCGACTGTTAGGGCAGCAGACAGTACACGTCCATAGTGGCACCATGACATCTGTAGCACATACCATGGTCACAATAGTAGCCAGTAGTACACAGGGTGTCCTAACCCACTGCAGGTTATGGGCTGAACATCATGTGTGTCCATACAGCCCACACAAGTCTCATACAGCTGGACAGGTGTAGACCAATACAGACAAATGCTATACAATGGCCTCTGGATATGCCCAATGAATGACCCCAACCCCCACAGACACACACAGACTACAGCAGGCCAGGCAGTTGGATGTAGGTTGTGAAGGCTAGGACATCCGACACCACTATGCTGGTAATTAAAGCTAGGATCTGACGTACACTGGTATGCCTCCAACCAGCAATTTAGGTAGGTC